>NW_007578101.1:499640-504363 GCF_000690725.1 Stegastes partitus | reverse complement strand
AGCAAAGGAGGAAACTGTGAGGATCCTCATTCTGGTTGAAAGAATGGAAATGAGCAAAACTTCATCACAAGAATTTTCTGAAACTTGTCAGTGGCTGTTTTAAAACTATACATCTCCCTCAATACATGTGTGACAAGCTCATCACATGGAGGTTTGGTGAGCAAAGTGAAGCTAACATCAGGGTTAATTGCACATTTATATTTGGGAAGTTTTCATTGCTAATGTTAGATATTTAAATTGGTTCTTATTTTGACATGTTCAGTGTGAATGTGTTTTACATGGGAACTGGTAGATTGGACTAAAGTGAATATTGACAAGATTCCAGTGAGACACTTTCTTATGCAGCTGATTTCTACGAGAGCTGGACATATGATGCTTGCAATTTGACTTTCGAAATCTTATGCATAACCTGTCATAAGATTATGTTCCCTAGGAGACAAAAAATAATATTCTTTTGTAACTGTCATGTGATTTCTATCTAAACCAAACAGGGCAGGTCAGGTGAGCTGGAGGTGGCGGTTCTAGATTTAACTCAGTCTTGAGGAGAAATTTCTTCTATGTTGCACTACAATGAGATCAGCTCCTTCCTCCAACCTGAACTCTCTCATTCGGTTCTACACTCCATCCTGCTCACTACACTGGACCAACAAAAGCCGCCTGATGCAACCACCACAACAGGGCCCAAGGTCCAGAGCTGGACTCTTCTCCTCTGTGGTTCCTCAGCGGTGGAACGAGTTACCAAACTCCATCTGCTGATTCCCTCTCAGTCTTTAAGACTAAAGACCAGCTCTTCACTGAACACCTTTGCATTTGACAGACTGAAAACAAAAAAACCAAACAAAATATCCTATTGCCTCCCACACAGCCTGCTATTGGCATCAACGCCCATCACACTTGGACTTGTTCTGTGGCCCTTATCTAGATTGTTTTCTCCTGACTAGATCCTTGCTTTTGTTGTATCTGCTTCTATGCAGACCTGAGGAGGATCAGCAGCATCCACATCACACAAAGGCAGACAAACATCTGACGTCACAAACCTCAGCCAAACAGACACCACTGTGACGAGGCAAACAGGAGACGGTCAAACAAACGCACCTTAATCACTGTGTGCAAATGAATGAACAAAACCTTTCGAACAGCCAACAATCTTTGAACAATCCAGACTTCATCGCCTACCTCAGAGGAGCCCATGTGGCAAAAGGTAGCCATGATGCCACAGGTGTTTTAAATACCTTCAATCAGGGGTGGGGCCATGGGAGGAGTCCACCCTGTTCAATGGTGGTGTGTTCAAGAACGGTCAGGAAATACTGAATTCACCTGAGCACAACTATCTTNATATTTATTAACCTGAACCATTTGTTGCCTGTTGTCTTAAACACTGGCAGGATTTTAAAAGAATGCAACACCAGCTGTGAGAGCCTCGTGCTTTGTGAGCCCACCATCGACCCCAACCACCTTTTGCAGATCATAAATGATGCTCTTCTTTCCTTCAACCAAAACGCTGCCTGTGAAGTAGTGCAGAAGTGATGATGTTGCACCTAAATGTAACTGGGAAACAACTCAGCTGTGTAGGATGTGCTCTCTAGGAGACGGGGTTGAACTGGATGACTTTTTGGCAGCCACACTTTTCCTTCTTCTCTATCCGTGAGTGGTTTTTATCCATCCATGTATCTGTTTCTGTGGCTCTTTTTGTTTTCTCATCTTTCCCTCTTGAGAGCCAGAAAAAGTCGATGCTTTCTAAAGGTCCAGAGTCCACTGCCATCCACGCAGGCCCATCTCCGGCTGGAAGGAATAATCTAGCCATCAATACCTCCTCCCAGATAATGTCAGCCCTTCCAGACCGATGCACAATTAACCCCCACCCTCTCTCTCTCTTCACACACAAACATCACCGTGTACCCTTTTCAGTGTAAAAGCTCTGAGTGATGATTTGTGAAATGATCGTGCTGAGAGCAGAAAGGAAAACTCAATAAACCTCCGATGAAGCCTCATATCTGGAACGCGGTGAAACCCATCTCCCACCTGCTACGAGCATTCACCGTCTCTTTAAGCACATTTGAGGCCGGTTTCATCTGCATCACGTCCAGTTAATTAGCAGTTTGTGTGATTAGGAATCCGCCGGGGGATTCTTTGATGTCAGCTGAGCTTGTGGGAGACACTTGTAGGCTCCACCTGAACTGATACAATCTGTTCAACACTCTGTGATGGGAGAGTCTGGGAATGAGGCAACTGCTACAACCTGTATCTGTCAGTGTATCCATCCAGCAGTGCTGTGGCTCTGAAAAGGAAGATTAGAGGTCCAAAAAATTATCACCATTGATGAAACTAAGAAGCTTCATCGGTATAATCCCTCAGCTGCACCTATTGATGGAAGCTGACTCTTCTTCTCCGATGCATCCCTCTCTAATCTTCTTAGCCATGTCTATCTGACAGTTTATTGCACCTCCTAATACAATTACATGCACAATGCAGCCTTTACACAGCGTTTGTTCCGGTTTTGCACGGGCGAATGAATGCACTGAGTGGGGATATATTACTGGAATGCATGTGCAGATCATGCATAATGTAGGCTAATCTGGAAGGCAGATATGGCAACCGAAATAGAAGCAGTGATCTTTGATGCAACGCTGCTGAAGTAATTTCATTATCATAATTCCATACAATTACATCCTCTGACACTTTCTTTCAGCTGGCCAAATGAAAACCAACAAGCAGTGTCAGAACGATGCGTGGTTTGGGGAGGACCAGAGTCTGACAACAAGGCTGTAAAAGGCTTTTTGTTGTGGACACGGTGGAGTAATGACTGTAGATGTTGTATTTTTACTTTGATAAGAACATGCAGTCAGCCAGACTCTCAAGGGATGAAACTGAATGCATCACAGTACTTTCAGGCAGACTGTTGGACACTTTGATCTTTGCTCAGAAATCAACAACAAGATCGCATTTCAGCTCAATTCTAAGAGCACCGGTGCGCTCCCAGAGGAGACGGTCCACCGTGCGCAGAATGACCAATGCGCTCCTGGAGGACCTGGGCCATGGTGGCATTTCCACCAATAACACCAGGAGTTGAGACGTTCTGACGTTCCTCTTCTCAAGGGGTTCCCAAAAAAAAGTCTCGAAGGACTCCCCTCCTCATCCACCCACACCTTTACCCCCCAAAATACACCCCAGATGTTCTCCCATTCTTACCGCATAGCAGCTGCATCCAGGCGCACGTCTTGTAGACCGTGGCGGTGTTGCAGAAGAAGAACAGGGCGAAGCAGCCGATGCAGGTGAGGATGAGCACCATGGACATGAGCACGAAGACGGACGCAGCCTTGAAGGCGCCCGACGGGATGGAGGCGAAGTCGGAGAAGGTTCCCTGGCACAAGAGCTCCCGGTTGGAGTTGCCGTTGCCCACGCAGTAGTGGAACAAGCCGAAGTAACCGGCTTGGGGCGTGCTGACGCTGTCGCCGATCCAGTAAGGCTGGATGAAGACCACCACGTTGATGATGGCCAAGCAGATGGTGAATATGGCCCACAGGACCCCGATGGCCCGGGAGTTGCGCATGTAGTTGTCATGGTAGATTTTGGAGGCTTCCTGCGATGGCAGCATTTTTTCCTCTCCCACCCCCCAACCCCCCCTGAACAGCGGTGTCAACCTGGTGTCCCCTCTTCTCTGGATCTCCTATTTACAGGTGCAGAGGATGAAATTAAATTATAGTATAGAAATTGAAAAAATAATATATAATTAAAAATAAAAATCCTCCTGCAACAAATGTCCAAAAGGTCCAGTGACGCGTCCTTCCTTCTCCTCTCGAACCAACCAGCAGATCCAGATCTTGATTAATTTTTTTTATTAGTCTCACATCCACACGCCTCCCCCCTTCCTCCCTCCTTCCTCCCCCTCTGATCAGTCAATCAGTTCAGCGTTGAAGCGTGATTGACCTGACGGGGGAATCGCCTCCTCTCAGCGCGTAAAGAGCCGACAGTCGAGCTCCCGGAGCCGCGCACAGCGTCCACGGACGGACTGGATGAGCAGCATCGTCTCCCGTCTGCGCCTTCACCTCCGCCTTATAATAAAACGGTGAACTGTCCGCTCCGCTTTGCGCTCAGAACCAAAAAGGCTTCACTGACGAGACGCGACGGCTCCGTGGAGTTTCCCCGAGGTGATGGTGATGATGAATCCTCCGAAAAGGAAACGAGCTCCGGCAGAAACGAACACTCGTGCAGCCTTTGGCATTCTCCACTCAATAAAACACGGCAAAGAAGAGAAAAATTCAACCGTGTATTCTGGAGAAAAATGTATAAAAATATAAATCAGTTGTCCAACACTGTGCGCACCGACCAGCCCATGACTGTGGACGCTGTGGCTCTTCTTCCTCTCTAACACGCTCTGTTTGCTTCTGTCTCCTCATGCTGCCTCCCAACCGCCACTAAACACACACACAGACACACACGTTTTTGTTATTGCATAAACACACACAGACACACACACTCTCTCTCCCTCTACAGCCACACACACACGCATGACTGATCAAATGATTGCTGACATGAATTAAAGGGCACAAAGTGTAAATATCTCTTATACTTTAAAGGCAGTAAAGTTGAGGAAAGAGACATTTAGAATTTTCTTCAAGATGAATTACAGCAAAGGAGGAAACTGTGAGGATCCTCATTCTGGTTGAAAGAATGGAAATGAGCAAAACTTCATCACAAGAATTTTCTGAAACTTGTCAGTGGC
>NW_007578101.1:456962-497654 GCF_000690725.1 Stegastes partitus | reverse complement strand
ATATAATCCAAACTCAAATGTAACATCACCAACACAAAGCCCCAAAATAGTTGCTGATCTGCACCAAATACCACACAACCACCTTCCGCCCTTTTGATGGTATATTGCATTTTTGAAAATGTGTCCTTTGACCGACAACGGAGCTATTTTTGCACTGATTGACCCCATAATCCAATCATTGTGAGGAGAGGCCATTCCTTCCTCACCTGTAAAATATGAACTTGTTAGACCTCAGCACTCGATCTAGAGACTATTCACAGATGGACACACACACAGATTACTCAACAGTTGCACCTTGTTGAGGGACAGCTACAATAACAAAAACATCTCATTCATATTGAATCTAAATTTAAATAGAATCTGAATTGCGTGCATCCAGAGGCGAATTTTGGCACCTTGCACTTTCCATACACGGTCCAAACATCAGCCCCAACACACGTCATTTAAAGGGGGAGATGGCAGTCACGTGGTGGCGCCTGCTTCCTGTTTACCGCCTGTTGGACCTCCACACTGGAGTACACAGATTGCAACACCGCGCTGCTCTGCTGGGACTGTCATCCACAACAACATATGCGGCACTGAGATCCTGCCGCCGCGGGATTCACTGCTGTATAACTTGAATCCGTTTACTGTCATGGTCGCGCCGAATACGGAGACATGAAGCCGTGACATTGAGGAAACGTGAGAAGGCCGGGGAAGGATCCTCGGGGTTTCCTGACTCCTGCTGACCGGAGTTCGGTTAGCTGGTGCGGTAGGAGACGGGCGGCAGTTCAACACATGCCAGAAACGCAAATATTCGTAATGTGGAGGACAACAGCGGTTTGAATTTGTCTCGGATGAGTATACGAGGGGTCTGAGTTTGTGGAAAACGTACACCGTGGGAGCTAGCCTGATAAGCGAGTCGTGCTAACTCCGTGAGCTAGCTAGCAGCGGCCGCGGCGGTGGTGTGCGAGTGGCCGGCTGTGCGGGCTGGCTGTCGGCTTGTGTGTGAGTGGAGCAGCCTGCCGGTGCCCTGAATTCAGGAAGGCTCCCCGGGTCCGGCCCCCTCAAGCGGGCAGTCAGGAAAAAGCTGGCTGGGAAGGGATGGCCTGGTCGGTCTTCCCGTTCCAGAGGACAAGGCTCTGCGGTGTTTGAAGGAGGTCGAGTGCGGCTAGAGGCCACCGCAGCGGGTCGAGGCGCTATGATGGCCGCCTCACCCTCCGCGGCCGGCGGCTTCACGGCCTCCGGCCTGTCGGTCAGGAAGAGCGAGGAAATAGCGGATTTGATAGATTTGTTTTCGAAGACACAGTACAGAGCGAAGGAAGTCACTCCTCGGGTAAGATACGGTGCTCAAGTCTGTCACGAAACGTCAGATTTCCCTACATTTACAGTGCTTTTATTCAAACACAGCTCTGTTTACCTCACGGGTTGTGTTGTTTACCATCAGTGATACAATCACAATAATCATAACAGGGAATGATAGATAGACATCCAAGAGTTTCATCAACCACCTCACTAATCCACTCAACATTTCTTTTCAAGTAAAATGGCCTAAATCTTTAAATGTTGTACAGCAACACATTGATTTAGTGAGACCTTACCGGTAAATCTAGAAAACTGATTCAAAGTTTGCCACAAATGGCTTCAAAACTTTTTTCTCTACTCATGTGTTGCTTATAGTAGAAGTGAATGTCTGGTTACTGACAAGATTCTGTTTTATCATTACAATAAAATGATCATCAAGCTACCAGTGATGAAGACACGTTGATCTGGAGACGTACATGTTACCTACACATCCCTACATGTCTGAGGATCAGTGTTCAGTGTACCAATGCAGTCTTAAGGGTTGGATTTGAACTGTGTGGCAACCAAACCGTAGCTTTCTTTAGACACTGATAATCTCAAAGCTTTTACATTATTCACTTTGGTCTTGAAGGAACCAATTACATGTTTTTCTTTTCCCCCCCCTCAGGTGGAGGCGATAGAGAAGCGTTGTCTGGAGTTGTTTGCCAGAGATTACAAGTACAGTGTCATCCATAACGCCAACGGAGAAGTGTGTGGCCACTACCCCCGCCAGATAGTTTTCCTGGAGTATGAATGCACAGATGTGGAGAGAGAGAGGTATTTCTGCACTTCTCAGTCAGTCAGTCCCACAGTTTTGTGATACAAAGTCCGTCCGGCTCGGTTACCAATTACCCTCTTGTTTTTGTGTGTCTGCGCTCACCGTGCACACCTCACTGTGGTGCATGGAGCAAAGGTGAGCCGGCGTCTCCAGCCCCCTCTGAACACATACAGGCAGCAGAGAGTGATATGTGATATGACTGTTCTGTCACATGAGGTTAAACTGTAGCTGGAAATAGGAAATAATACGCCGTGATTCAATAAATCCTTCTCTTTCACCGCTGATTAATGCAGCTGAGCTATTTTCCAGCGTATTCCTGGAAACAAAACACGTGCTTCGACTCCGGAGCAAAACCATACTTCACAACAAATGCTTCATGTTTTGTCGTATAAAGGCCTCATCTGGCAAATCCCTCTCGCGCACGCAAACCCGTTCTCCATTTCATGTAATGTTTGCAGTTTCCCATGGGCCAAGCTAATCAATTTGAAAACCACATTTCAGTGTTTCCTCGCGGCCCCAAAGTTGAGGTTTACTGAAAATGTATTAAAAATGAAACACGTGAGATGATCCCTGGAAGTCCCCTTCTGTCGAGGCGAACAGGCGCTAGATTTCCAAAACTGTGTTAAAAGTGGCAAATCTCTTCATCTTGAATCTCATGTTGGGAAGAGGAAGAAGTTACAGTCTGCCAAATTAGGCAAGTAGAGTGGGTTTGTAATCACAGTGCATTGATGTACCCACATGCCATCACAGCAAACTAGACACATTAAAAAAATCATATTATATATCCATTTGATAAACAAATGTTGCTGCATATTCCCCAACTCATGAGATGATCTGTTCTAAATCATTGTTAATTAAATATCATTGGATGTTAGCCTGTGAGAAAAGCAAACAGTTGTTGGAAAATGGGGTTAAAGCTATGCTGAGTTATTTTCAGATGGTTTATTTTATTATCATTCAGTCACAAAAACCTTCAGCTGATTTCACTCTTGATTGATTACCTTTGATGTTCAACGTGCCTCATCTAAACCTTTTTGACCCTTGAGCAGGCAGACAGTTCAGATATGTTAGTATGTCTAAGGATAGAATCAAACGTAAAGTTTTCTCATTTTATTGCCAAAGCTGAACATAACTGTCACTTACATGTGTGTAGATGAGAGCAGTTGATGATTTAGAGTCAGTAGTGTTTGCTTGTTTCTGTGAACTTTCACAGAGTGTCATTAACCCAAATTGCTTCAGATCAAATGAACTGGTCGTGTAGACTGATGTGGACACAATGTGGTGGTTTGTGCCTGCAGGTTTGAGAGCACAGTGCAGATCAGTAAGTTGCAGGACCTGGTGAACCGGAGCAAACTGGCTCGCTGCAGAGGGAGGTTCGTCTGTCCGGTCATCCTCTACAATGGCAAGGTATTTACTTTAAATATCCGTTACAGTCGTGAGCAAATGTTTACAGACGCTTGTAAAGGCAACGTATAGCGTGGGAGTCCTGAGTTCCCAGTGATTCTTCATTTTCTACGATGGAATAATGGAAACACATGCATCTTTGTCTCCAAAATCAATCATGCACTTTGGTTCTTTCATAGATTTATTATTGTGGAAATATGACAAAAGTCAAATATATAGACCCACAAAGGGCAGTGATACGGTCAGTGAAGAGACAGCTGTCACAGAGAGGGGAAGGGAGACGCCATATCATTTACATTTCTGGGTGTTCTGCTGCTAAAAAGTGCCACACATGGTCGGGTGACAAATGAAGAGAGCGAGCTAGAGTGCAGTCCTCTCTTCTCACCTCCACACAGCTGCTTACATGTCAGCTGTGGACTGTTGATTGGAAAATTACAGACAGCCAACCTCTAAGTAACTAAAAAGTTTGGAGGCGGAGGGGATTACCGAAGCTGTCTGACATGCAGTCTGGAGTAGAGCTGAACATTTTGGAAAACATATCACATTGCAATTTTTCTGGCAAATGTTTTGATTAGATGTGCAATACGATTTTGTAAAGTCCTGCTTCAGATATACCATCAGCTGCTCTGTATTCTAATGCAAAGTCGAGAACTTAAAGATATGAACTGCTTTGCTGTGACGGTGTTAAGTTAAATAAATACATACGAATAATAAAAAAAAAAACTATTCCAATAAGAAACTGATTGGACCTTTTTCTGTAAACAATCTGTCGATGAAATAGGTGAATCCTCAGGCAGGTTGTTATTACCCATGGCCAGACAACTGGTTAAAGCATATCCTAATATCATAAATTGCAGCCTTTGTGATTTGAATTGTTTAAAATTGCAGTTTTAATTTGAAATTAGACAGCTTGTAAGTCCTGCTTCAGACTGGCTGTTTCATCATTATGGAGCATTTAGCAGCTAAAGAATCAGATCTTTCCTTCAGGAGTTTGTAGAGACCAAATACGGAGCAAAAAGAGAGTCATTATTGGACAACAGGCGGTCAGAAACATCCATTTGGCTAAAAATAAAACATCTAATTCACCATGTTCACGTCATAAGTCTTCTCTGATGGCACAAGCGTTAGACACAACCAAGTCTTATGGAGTTGGCATTTCACCACTTTGCTGTAAAATCCACATCTTGCTATGATTGCTGCATAAAATGTGAAACTGAAACTCTTTCACTTCCTCTTAAAGATAGCAAAGCCTAGCTACCAGCAAAACATTGGTGTAATGATTATGACATGTCAGAAAGCTTTCTAAGACGTCTTGTGGCTGCTACTTCTTCCTTTCTGTGTTGCGGCTGAGCAGCTGACAGCATTAATTGGCGTAACAGCTTGTCAGCAGTCTGATTCGTTTCCTCCTCATTGCAGCATATATGCCGGTCATCCACTCTGGCAGGCTGGGGGGAGCTGTACGGACGCACGGGCTACAACTACATCTTCTCAGGTACTAAGCGCACAAACAGCAGCTTAAATTTAGGACAAATAGGGGAAGTTGTGCTCCACTGATTTTCCATGCTAAGTTTCAGTTCTGACCTGAGCAGCTGTCAGGTGACTGTCAGAATGTTCCTTCTGGGACTGAATGTTCCTTTAAATGACTGAGGGTTGGTTTTATTGAGAATCATACATGCATGTATATATAAACAAACGTGTTTTTCTGGCATGTGCAGAAGTATGATTATATATTACCAGCCCTTGTTCCTGACAGCTTTTTTTTTTCCCCCTCAGAAATGACTTACTTGGCCAATAGAGTTGGAGGGAAGAGCCCTTTTAAATATGAATGTTTACTGATTCATGTTTGAAGGAAATATAACCTCCCTGACAGGTCAACACAGCTCCTTTTTAGATGGCTGGGTAATGTGTCTGAAATGAACAATGTATGATTTGTGAAGTTAATGATCTGACCTCCACTCCTACTTTCTGCAGCAGCTGATCAAACATGGTGATCTTTACCTTCAGGGGCTCGGTCCTTAGAGGTAACAGAACCTCACGTGGTGCTGAAGTTTAGGCCAAGACATAATTAGTTGTTTCAAACTATATTGTTTCTAGTTTTAGACAAATTAACCTCATATTAAGTGTGACTTATTTTGCTCAATACATTTGAAAACATGAGGATTTCAGATTGTTGCTATCAGGCCTGATGCAGGAACAATCGGTGCCTGTTAATAAAATATTACTGTAGTTTCTGGACTCTACTTTTTTCACACGCTTTGAACACTGCGGTTTAAACAATGATGCAGCAGTTTATGGATTTTTACGATTTCAACGAATTTGCCTCAAGACGTACGACAACTAAAGAGAGACTGAGGAAGTGTGTGACCAAGTCATTCTGTTCAACTCCGACACTGAAGGCGACTTTAGTGGTTTTAGTGCAAGAGGAAAATGAAGATAGCGATCGATGACTTTTCCTGGTAGGCTGCTGGATGTTTTATTTTCTTAACCAGCCGTATTACAGGCGCTGTTTGGGGGGTTACCGGTACGTATTTGTGTATGTGTGTATTTTAAAGTTAGTGGATGCGGCTTATATTCAGGAGCACTCAGTAGTCTGGAAATTACGGTAATTAGCTTGCATCAAGCTAAGCAATGCCCAGAAGGTTGTAAACCCTCCCTTTGTTTCTGCATTTCTGAAATACTCATTGATCAGCAAGTTATGTCAAGTGGAGCAGCTTGTTGACCAAGTTAGTTTACATCACTTTTATTTATTTGGAAAATCTTCCACTTGAATGTGGAACTATTTTGCTGCTTTGAGTTCTTGCAGCCGTGAGCTTCACTTCTGTGGAGGTTTGCTTCACACTTATCTTTTCCCATTTGAATGTGTCTTGCAGGGGGCAGTGACGACACGTGGACGGAGTCGGAGGAGGTTCCAGAGGATGACAGTGCCGTCAGGTAATCAGACGCCTTCATTGGAGTCGTGTAAAATGAACCTCAGTGGGTTAAATCAGTATTTTCTCATCATCAGTGTGAGGCATCTGCACAGGGAAAGTCAATGTCTATGACAGAATTTCACTTTTATAACCTACATCTAAATGTTTCCTGTTTCTTCTTTCAGGAACGGGGACTCCCAGCTCTTTGACAAGGTTCGAGGCCACGACATTAAGCTACTACGTTACCTCTCGGTTCGCTACATCTGTGACCTGATGGTGGAGAACAAGAAGGTTAAGTTTGGCCTAAAGTAAGGAACAGCATGGACTAATTCATTCACACTCTGCCTGTTATCTAGGTCACTGTTTCCACTGGAGTTTGTTGGAAGAAAGCTTTTAGAAAGCATCTGATCTGACTTCTGACTATTCAAGTGTTTGATTGAGTTAGGATGGCGGGTAAATGCAGAACGCTGGTGATTATGTGTAGACTGAGGAGTCTGGAGATTTACTTTAACTTCATCCAGCTCTCTGTTTGCAGAGCGTGGTAATCACTGTCACATCATTCTGTGTATTTTAGGAGCTAATCCACTATAGTTGTTGATAGCAGCTGTTACGTGGTGCAGATGGCACCGCGCTATTTTCAGATACACATAACCACATAGTTTTGGCTGGAAATGTATATTGAACAATGAAAGGAGCAGGTAAGAGACCGGGGAAAACGAAGCAGAAGGCAAGAAGTGACACATCATTTTAATACTTAAAAGGCAGAAAACAGGAAGTGAACAGGGATGCTAAAAAACAGAAGCTTGACATAACTTATTACTGATGTGACCTTTTAATTATTAATTACAGGAATACAACAATTGCAAAGTGGGATCAGCTTTTTTACTCATAAATGGATCCAGAATTAGAAGTCGTATTTATTCTCCCCACAGAAAATACTGTGTGACCCACAGTATGCATCAGGCCAGGTCTTGCAGAGTTTTCCTCTTTGGGTGTGTTATAATGTTTTGGCTCTTTAGTCTATCTACTATATTGATGCACAGTATATATGTTCACCAGCTGAATTTATTGTGTAATCTGGGTGCCTTTTTGTAAGTTTGTAGTCATGGATTTCCTCTTTGTGTCTTTGTCTCCGCAGTGTGACGTCCTCTGAGAAGGTGGACAAGGCCCAACGCTATGCAGACTTCACCTTGCTCTCTGTGCCTTATCCAGGTGAACAGCAACCTTTGAGTTAGATAAGATTTTTAATTCAATACTAGCTTATGTCACATCCTACATTCAGGGAGCCAGATCAGATGACATCTAGCTCCTGTTTATATGGAGATTACAACAATGTGCCGATTGTTGGGAGAAGATGTCAAACTTTGTGCATCAGTTGTAGAACTTGCAGTTACATACTCTGTCCATTGGAGAGCGTTGACGTTTACACTGATAAAAGAATCCCACTCCTTTTTAACCAGATAACTCCCACAAAATTTCAGACCCCATCACAGTTTTCTGTGTGATAGGATTTAAAATTGATGCTTTGATTAAAACAGTCTGAATAATGTGATCAGATGTGCAGGGATTTTGACTTGAGTTTAGCTTCTAGGTTTGCATTCTTAAATTGGAGTAAGTGGAGAGATTTGAACTTATTCCAATTAAATCCTCAACATGGAGTGATGGAAAATAACTGACTTTACACAGAAAAAGTCCTAAATGACATAAAAATTGAAAATAAAAAAGGGGTGTGCCCGTCAGAAAATGTGTTTGGGGACAGGAATCTCTCATCACAAGTTAATTTCCATGTAGTTTGTCTATAGCAAGACCTCAGAATGATTTTAAAGTTAAAGTCCACCTGTGGCGTCGGCTTGTGGCTTCTGCGTCTAAATATGTGTTTTCTTCTGCCTCTGTCAGGATGTGAGTTTTTTAAAGACTACAAAGACAGAGACTACACAGCTGAGGGTCTGGTGTTCAACTGGAATCAGGTACAGCGTCTGTGCTCACACTCACATCGCTCTGTGAGCAGAACGTGGATCTGTTGTTGTAATCTGAACCCTCTGTGTCTCTGCTGACAGGACTATGTGGACGCTCCTTTGACAATCCCTGTATGCTTTACTCAGAACTTGAACATTGACTGGACTCAATACCAGGTATGTTCTTCTCTCTTTTGCTATTTGTGTCGTCTTCTCGTCTAAAGTTTTCTTTTTCATACGTCTCATTTTCTGTTTTTGTTGTTCTCTTGTCTTTCCTTCTCTTTTCTTTTCTATTCTTGTCATCTTCTTTTTGCTCACCTTTCCTTCTTCTTCCTTATTTTCATGTCTTTTATATTCTCTTGTGGTGGTCTCTTGTTTTCTTCTCTGTGCGTTGCAGCGGCTGTTTGTGGTCTTTCAGTGCCATCTGTTGTCCAGCCTGCAAAGTGCTTCTCTCGTGATTCATAAACACTTGAGCTGCTCACATACAGTCATAGTTACAGCGTGCAACCACCACTGCAAACCCACATCATGTTGTATTATTATCCACATCTGTGAAGCTGAATGCTGCCAAAATGATTGTGCAACTGTAAAAACCCCAAAAAACACAGATCTGGGTTTAAATATTTGATTTTGTTAAATGAAGAGCTCATGCAGTATTTACAGTACAATAGTGCCACACAGTGGGGTGGAGGACGATGTTAACATAAAGTATACGGGGACCTCTTTATTTCTCTGTTGTAAAGGCCGTTATATTTACTCAGCGTTTGTTTGTGTTGTTCAGTCGTGGGACCTGGTGGAGCAGACCCAGAACTACCTGAAGCTGCTTCTCCACATCATCAACAGTGATGGTAGGTTTCATACAGTCGGATGTTGGCTCGGTTAAGGATTGCGTCTTACGCTCAGTTGCAGCAAATGACTGATTTTCTTGTTCTTTTCTTTTGCTGCTTAATAATGTAGACAGTTCACTGTTGTTGTGTTGTCGGGGGCCACATCTTCCGATACCAAAGGGAAGCTGTAAAATGGTTTCTGCCTGGATCAGTCGTCAAAAAACTCAAATTACAGTCGTAGAAAATCTGATGATTATATTCATTCATTTGTGCAGAATCGTTTTGTCAGTTTAAAAAAACTAAATAAGTCATCACTGGTTTTATATTTAATGTGTGATTCTCATTTTTTAAAGCTTATTTTCTGGTATTCTGACCTCTGTTTCACTCTTGTGAGGACTGTATGGAATTGCCACCCTGATCATTACTATATGTGTTCTTACATCATTGTAATCAAACATTTATATTCTCTGGTTGCAGCATCTCCGTGTACAGATTTGCTGATTTGTTTTGTCCTGTGTGATCGTAAACTAAAAGATCTTTAACAGTTTGTACAGTTGGTGGGAATTAAGACATCATCTTGGGTTCTGGAAAACGGAAATTTGCATTTTTTAAAATAACACTGACATCTTAAACAGACTAATTGGTGATGAAAATTGCTGATCGTATCTCTACAAATGAACATGTGGCGCTTGTTTCTCTAAATTCATGCAATCAAGGCAATAACTACACTTACCCTCTGAGAAATTACACATTGGAGAATAAATTACTGACTCCACTATACAGTCAGCTGCTTTTTAATTCTGTAACGCGGACCATAAATGCTCTAGGGTGCATAGATGGATGTGAATACTGCATATGCGCCATATGAATCCATATATAAATCATCACGGCAACTAAACACGCTACAGAAATTGAATTTCATTTTCCAGTACCTTAATTATTGTCTTTATTTATACAGTATCTTAAAAAATTCCTCTCACGCATTCCCGTCCTGAAACATCCACGACTTGTGTTTAAAATCTATTTAAAGCGGAACTATTGAAACCGCCGTCAACAGTCGTTCAGATTTCTTTGTGTAATGTGGGTGTAGTGAGGAACACGGGGAACTATTAGCAGCTCTACAGCGCAGCGTTGGACAAAGCGCTTTCTCTTCCCTCATTGTTTAGGTTGTTTAGTCTTCTAGAAATGTCAGGTAGTTGTTTTGCACAACCTGTCCACAGCAGATACACAAAATTAGACGCTAGCTGGTGAACATTTAACAGCTAAACAATGAGAGTTGGACACCAAAACAGAGCTAAAGGGAGAGGAGATGGTCATGAATCCAGAAGGATGCAATTGCAGTTAATGGTATATCTTATCGTTATATTTATCTGGTTAATATATTCATGTTTATTTGCCTTCCACTGCCTTTAATTGGCCAAAATGAATCACAGATGCAGCTTTAAGAGAGCTCAGTGTGTTCACTTAGCGAGTCAAAGTGCACAACCTCATAAATGCTGGTGGTATTTGCAGTATTTTAGTGAAGTAGTGTTGTTTATATACTATGGATGGAGCCAAAGGTCTGAAAAGATTAACAGCCAGATGTTTGGATAGAGATCTATGAGAAAATGGTTTAAAAGTCTGTTGGTTTAATACAAGCGTCATGTTTGGTTTTTGCTGTAACTCTTAGAGGAGTGTTAATTCAACTATATAGTAATTCTGAAGGATGTTTACAATGATTAGTGTTTTTATTATTTATGTGAAACACAGTCGGCCAAATAGTGAAGAAAACACTTTTTGTATAATGTAATCAGCACCACAAACAATCATGGAGCTCAATCAGCACTTCTCCAAAGCAATTAAACCCAAAAATAGGTATTACAGGTTTCATTAAAGGAGGATTTGTTGTGGGGCTGTTGCATTAAACTGCATTGGTTCTAGCTGCATGTACCTAACAGAAAGCTAACTGAGTGAGTAATGCAGATTAGTTTGAACCTGTTTTCTGTAGTTTGTAGTTTATTAACACTGAGGGATGATTGAAGACTATGGTTCATGTTTTGTTCACACTTGCAATCTCCTGAATATGAAGTTTGTTCGTCACAGTCTTATAGTACCGTCTTTCCAATTTCTGTTTTCAGTTCAGTACTTTGCAACTCAAGAACTGCACTCATCCATCAAGTGCATATTACCAAAGACCTCTATGTGTTGGAAATTATATACCCCATCTATTCACAATGCACTTCTTATCCTTCAAAGAAGCACTTTAAAGTGTTGACCTTGATGCGTGTTGTTTCAGATGAGAGCGGTCTCCTGGTGCACTGCATATCAGGCTGGGACCGGACGCCTCTGTTCGTGTCCCTCCTCAGGATCTCCCTGTGGGCAGTGAGTTCTTCCTCCTCTATCTCCTTTATTCCCTCCTAGTGTCTCTCCACATGACAGCCGGCCACCCAGCAGCTCATTTGGCCCTTCAAACATTCATTAGTGACTCCAGTAATCCCGAGCTGGATCCGTCTGCCTCGGCCTCTCCGCCCTTCCCCGCTCATCCGTCTCCACATAAAACTCATTTACCATTTCAAACACGTGCTTTAATTACCCTCCTCTGTATTCACCACCTTTATTAAAAATAGAACTCCCATGTTATAAATATGCAAGACGTGGTCCACACTTAAAGCCTCTCATTAAAAAACAGGGTACACGTGAGGAGTTGCTTTCAAACAGAATAAGGAATCAGGTTTGGATGTATGTCAGCTGCGTGTCACCCTGTGGACGACTGACCTGTGGTGGTTTATTTAATACTAAAAAATACCAGCCCAGTAGTTGCTCAAACATGTGTCTGAGCTGAAAATAGGCTCAACATTGCTGGTTTTCTTTTAGTGTATGTTAGCGGAGAGCAACTGATGCTGCCCCTCGGACTAGCTTGTTACAGTATTGTTCATTTGTTTAGCCTTGTGTTCACAAGTTGTCGGTGACTTTAGTCAATAGGAACACAGATTGCTTTTGTGAGTACAGCAGGTTGGATGAACGGCGAATCCATAATTTGTTCTGGGTGTGACCCAAGGACAGGTCCAGTCATTACGTCTGCTTTTATCTGTAGGTTTTTGCAAACATAACACAGCCTGCAGTTCAGTCGAGACGTTCTCCTGAATTTTTGCAGTGTGACTGCAGATCATTAGCTGAGCACTGACGAATGCAAAATGATCCGTTTTAAATTAATTATTAAAAATGACACACGTGCAATGATGTGATTCTGAAATATCATAAATTAAAGCTCAGAGTTGGTTAGTTTTCCTGACAGAGCAGCACATGTGAGTCTGGCTCGGATTGATGATTTCATTTCTTGTTTTTGTTTTCTTCTTTAGACATAATTTGCCTTTTAATGTCCCCACTGGCTGGTTTTGCGGTTCAGAGGGTTCAAGACTGTAACTGAGTCACAGTGTCTGAACTGTAAAATGTGTACAATTTAACTTGGAAGTTTTTTGTTTTTTTTTAAATCTAACCAGTAGTTTAACCCTTTCAACACAAAGTATGTTTGCTTGAAATTCATCATCAGATATGGTTTTGATTAATCACTCATAAACTCTTAAGTAGACTTCACATCATTACATATCAATCAAAAGTAGACAAGTTGACGGTAGAATATATACAGAAGTTTACTCTTATTATATACATACAGGTGTGAAAGACAGAAAGAAGGCGATACAAGTGACGAGATTTGGGGGAGAACTTTGCAAAGTTAGTTAGTTGGCGGTGTGTCGTGTTAAACGGGAGTCAAAATGCCGGCCCGGTACAGCGGACTATCGTGTCGAAAGAGTTAAAAAAAAAAACTCAAAACCCCCCCACACACATTTTGGCTGCTGTTCCATCACTTTAAAAATGCATAGCCAGATAGTATAACTATTAGAACAAGTCTGTGGATAGAGACACTCTGACATCCTTTGATAATGGATGATAATGCTTCTATATATATTATTACTGAATGAGCCAAAATGAAACTTGAATGTAACATTAGAAAAGCGAGAGTAAAGAAAAAGCAATAACCCAGCTGCAAAGAATGTTTTTGGGATAACTTTGGATCAGTTGCTGCTGTTCGTTTTTAGAGGCAGTTTCCCTGCTACGTAAAAGTATTAAAAATCCTGTGATGTTATAACAACGGAGCTGTTTCCACTCATGATGCTCTCACTGACACATTTAAGAGGCTGGAACGTCCTCCATGATGGTGGAGGCAGAATGATTTTCAGGTCACGGAGGAGTGAGGACGGCACACTGATCTTCTTCTCAAACAAAGATGTTGTGTCGTCTGAACCCGACGTAACACGGAAGATGTTTAACTGGTCACGTGTTTTCTTCCAGGATGGTGCTGTTCACGCCAGCTTGGAGCCGGCCGAGATCCTGTATCTGACCATCGCCTACGACTGGTATCTCTTTGGGTAAAAATAATCATATCACTATCATAATTTCATGACCTGAGTGAGCTGTAACTCACAGCGCATTAGCCAGCATCAATACTTCAGAAGTGCGTTCGCAGCTCGTCGGTGCCACCGTGTTGTCTGTGACGCATAATTGAGAAGCGACCGGTTAATGAAGCGCTGGGAAGGAAAACACAGGACGAGCAGCACGACTCTGGCTTCGCTGTTTGACCGAGGCTTTCATCCTCTCACTCCCCGCCTGTTACACTCTCTCTCCTCCTCACACAAACTCCCTCTTGGGGGGTTTCTCCTTTCATAATTACCACCACTACCATCTTTCCAATTTGAGCTCATCAGAGGCAGTTTCGTGAAAAAGCCCCTTCACTGCCAGCTCGCTCATGTAATTATACAGCAGCAGACTTGCCCTTAGGATACTGGCCAAGCAAAAGTGTGTGTGTGAGTGTGTGTGAGAGAGAAGATCAGTGCAGAAAGTTGTGCAGCGTGATTGCCCAGAGGTGCTGTAGTTGTTCTAACTCACCTCATCATTCACAGCTGAATCATATTGGACCTCAGATTGTTTGCGCGGTAACAGATTGATTTTTCTTTCATGGTCGTAAACACTGCGAGCAGCATCCAAATACTCTGTTAAATGACTGTTTGGAGAGTTTAGTAGATTTTTGGACCAGCGCTTGTGCATTTTCTGAGCGGTTTGTTTTGATCTCGTCGTGTTAAATGGGAAAGAATAAAATTATGGCTTTATAATCCCCATCATGATCCCCAGGGTGGCTTTGATCAGATGGGTTGCCCTAATTACGAAAAATCCTTTTTCTAATTTAGTTCTGGTGGTTTCTAGATGTTTTGAACCTGTTTGAGTGATGAACTGAAGATAAGAGTTTCTCTGCTGGGGGGGCAACAATAAGCATCAGACCCTTTGGAACAACCTGGTATTCTGCATTAAGTCGCCCGACAATGTGATCCGATCTTTATCTGAGTCAGCTGAAGCGTGGACAAGCGTAATGTGCTTAAGATGATAACACATTCTAATCTTTATTGGTTTTTATTGAACCCAAACAGAGACGCTGGTAAATACACTCAGAGCTTTACAAAAGACTTCCTACAAAGCTGGCTGAAGAATGGTCCAGAAATCCCTCCTGAACATTGTGAACTCCTGTTTGAAGTTGTTTTATGAACGGTTCAAGTCTTAAAAGGGGGATTTTTATGCCTCTGATGACAGCCAGGAGCTGTGTTTTCAGGTTTTCCGTGATGAAGTGATCATATTTACTATCTAGAAGGTCAAACATGGATGGTGTAGAGGCCAATGCTTTATGGCACTGAGGGAACAGGAAAACTTAACTGACCTGCTATATTCCCTGTGTCTGATGAATTAAAGTCTTCTTGCTTTACGATGCACACAGTTTCTTTATTTGATATCCACGTTCTTCTCAAAGTGCATATTTCCAATCAGCACCAATGCATACGGTAACGTTCAGCGTGTTGCTCAGCGGTCAGAAACTGGTTCGTCTCCTTTCTGGTTGGAAACGCTGCTGAGACAGAATGGTTCCTACCTTATGTCGGTGACACTGACAATCAGCACACATCAACGTGAGACCCATTCACAGCACATCCAGAACAGCGTTTCCTGATCTGCTCCTACAGACAGAAATGGACTGTTTTTAGGTTAAAGTTATTACATGAATGTGGATCATTTGCTTTGTTTTGTTTGTCTTTTCTTTCTGCATAGCTTTATTGACATAAACAAGAAATAGCTGGAAAGAAATGTAATAGCATATGTGTGTTTGTTTCCAGTCACATGCTGCCAGATCGACTCTCCAAAGGGGAGGAGGTACGTCTGCTTTACACACAAACTTCAGCGCTCTATCGTCAAAGTGTCATCAAGCTGCACACACTCCCGTTATTAAATATGTTTGTATTAATTAAGATGCTGGCCTGTTGCTCTTAAACAGAATTGCACCCATTTCCATTTGGATGATTGCTCTGCTTTCTTCTCTGATCAAAACTTGTTCTCTCTCCCTCAGATTTTCTTTTTTTGCTTCAATTTTTTGAAGCACATTGTCTCAGAGAAGTTCTCTGCTGTTAAGAAACAGAGGTGAGTTCTTCCTTCACGCTGTCGTGTCACCGTGTGAATCCAGTATCCGCTGCTCTGTCCCATCTTTTGATGTCTGACGTTATTTCATTCTATCTTTTACTTTAGAAGGAAGAACTCCCACTTCAAAGACGGTGATTTCACTGTGGAAGACCTCTGCCAGTTAAGTAAGTCAGTGTGTCTGTTACATGTTAGAGGCTCTGACATGTCGCTCATCCAACCTACGCGTTTATTTTGTTTGGTTTATTGTGTTTTGTTGGAGCAGTACAAGTTGCATTATAATGTCATGTTGTGTAGCACCAGTCCACAGTCTGGACCTTTGTAATGAGATCATCTGTTGTGCAGTGTTGGTAAACTACTCGAGGACATCAAGGTCTGGAAAATGTCAAGAACTTTCAGCAAAGCAACAGCCTCAGAAATCACTAATTAACAGCAGCTCAGATTAAAGCGACATCAGTGCTTCCCAGAGTTCAAGCAGCAAACACATCAAAACATCAGCTGCTTGGAGGAGACTGTGTGAATCAGACCTTAGTGGTTCAACTGGTGCAAAGAAGTCACTGCTGAGGGAGTCTAGAAAGAAGAAGAGAACTACTGAAGCCTGGAAAGTCAGGGAACAAACATGAGATCAGTAGATGCGTAGAGTTTGAGGTGAACAGATGTTACCTGCATGTGTAGTTTCCACTGTGAAGCCTGGAGGAGGAGCTGTGATGATGTGAGTTTATACAGAATCCACTCAGCAGGGATCTACAACATCCTGTAGAGACCGACCATCTGGACTGGTTTGACCTTACTGGGACCATCATTAGTTTGCATGCTCTGTGAGGGCTGTTTAAAGGATGGAGCACTGCATCACGTCACCTGGCCTTTACAAATCATCCACCTAAAGCCAGCTGAGATAGCTGGGGATGAGCTAGATCCAACACTGTTTTGTGTATCGTTCCTTATGTGTTATTCTACAGTTTTGATGACTTTCATAGAACTCTTGAGTGAGTGGTTGCGTCCAAACGTTTGACTGCTCCTTTAGGTTTCCTCCTTTGTTGTTAAAGCTCAGCAGCCAACTGCTAACATGTTGATATAAGAACAGAGAGGAATGGAGTGGAGAAAAGAAATGCTCATCTGCCCTTTAAGAATGTGTTTTACGTTCATTGTTTGCAACGAGAAAAAAAAACTGTGTGAACTTTGTGAAGCAGCTATTTATGAGTTTAGAACATTTGTTTTGCCACTAACTTAAGTGTGTATAGTAAAAAACACATGACAGTGTATGTATAAACCCACACAAGGATAGAACATGAATGTTGTAAGTTAGGTCATATTTTGTTTATTGTGATAAAAATCTTAAGGGAATTGGAAAAAACAAAACATAGAATGCTCAAAAAAGCACTGAAAGTCTAGTATTTGCTCACCTCCACTGGTTTAACTTCCTGCTGTAGTGATGCACACGTGTGATGTTAGTTGTGATTATAGATGAAGTGCAGGACTTTTCTAACCCAAGTAACAGTAAAACCATCTACCAAACATGTGGTTTCCTTTTGAGTCTCATAGAAAAGTGTTGATTCTGTTCCTGTTGTCCTTCTAACTCACGGTGTCATCGTTACCGGTCGGTTTCTGGTGCTGTGCTGGAGCCAGCAGTGGGAGCTCCTGGTCTGATGCAATGAGGGAAAAACAAAGGTTGTGTTTCTGTGAAGCAAAGACTCAACAATAAGACTGTGGGAGATAACACAGGCTTTGATCTCTGTAGAAATGTGCAAGGTTTAAATCCAAAACGTGTTGCATCATAAACTTTTGTGTGCGGGCTCTTAACCCTCAGTGTTTGTCAGAGTTGATCAGTGTCAGAGGTGTAAATGGCTTTTTGTTATTTGAAGTGGTTGGTTCGGGCTGCTGCGTTCGTTGAGGAACTGCTGTGTTTGGTTTCAGAGTCCAGGGATCGTGGGAGTGTGACCAGTCTGAGCAGTGAGTTCTCCCTCATCACTGAGGAGGCGGGCGGCGCCTCCAGCCTCACCAATGACACTGTGGACCTGTTCTCCAGCCAACACCAGGCCTCCAGCTGGTCAGCATCACACATCAAACATCTATTCTTTGAAAGCATAATTAATGATGTGTTTTACTTACTTCTTTATATACATGCATGTTTGTCATTCTCATTCTGTTGGTGTCTTCAAGTTTGTGCATTTACATCAACAACAAACCCTAAATACACCCCACAGCTACATGCGCCTCACACCACAGTCACATGGACTCGATTGGCTGATTTTCACATGAATGGGTTCCTTGACACGGGCTGCCTTCACAAATCTGACCAGTGGTCTTATGAGGTGCACCAGCAAGTTGTTGCCATAGTGTTTCATGAAACATGTAAATAGATTATTGCCTGGAGCTCGTCCTTGTTGGCTTTCCACCCCAATTTGCAAACACGTCCACTTTTATTGACGTCAAAAGTGACGCCTCGCTGGGCAGGGACGGGTGAGGAAATGGTTTGGTGGAAGACGGCTGGTCTGAGTTGTCGTACCTTTTTATCTGCTGTCTGAAATTGGTGTCAGTGTTCAGGATGAAGAAAGAGCTTCTTTAAACAGGACTAAACATGAGAGTTTGTGTTGGTGGGGATGCCTGTGAATTGATGGGACATGATCCAAGAAACACTGCACAGCAGAAACTATTTTACATTTCACACCTCAGCAGAAGTTAATACAGCCGACAGCAGTGATCCTGTGTCCAGTCTAATCCACAAGTCCATGTGGGTACAAGGCTCTTGTACAGCCTTCCTGTTTAAATGTGGAATTCTTCAGAAAAAATGAAAACAGAACATAACAAGGAAGCAGTTCACAATAGAGAGTTTCCATTTAGCTACACACACATGTTGCTAACTTAACTGTCTGCTTCCACATTGCATCTTAACCCCTAAACGCACACCTTGAGTATTACTTAATTTTAAATAAACTAATCTAATCTAATTAGTGACCCAGGACTGTATTATGCCATGTCTAATTCATTCATTCCAACCAACTGAGTGCTCGGTTTCCTCAAGCAGCTTGACCTGCACGAGTGTGAAAACATCAGAAAAGGAAAAACAAACTTTCCATTTTCCAGTTTGACCTCATTATGATGTCGTCTCACTGTCACAGTGAATACATACAGACACAGTGATAAAATAGCCTGTTTGTAGGAGCTTATTAGCTCAGTAATGTGACAGTAGTGCAGCACCTGGGCGTCGGCTTTAGTGCAGAACAGCATTTTCTTTATTTGACCAGAGCATGAAAATGAGGAAGCATATCAGACAATATGTGGCGTTATATAAAATATAGATGTTCAGCTGCTGTGGCCACAGTTAAAGACAATTATTAGAATAACTACAAGCACTGATTAGTGATTAGTGTGCTAACTGAACAGCATTTGGTGGGAGTCACACTATGAGAAGTTACAACCGATCATGTGCAAGATAAAACAGTGGAAGCATAAAATCCATCAGTCTGCACAACAAAATTACATCAATTTATCAATTTAACACATCTTTCTGAATCTATACTAAGTGTTTAATACATTTCTGTGTGTTTTGTAAGTATTAAGGTGTAAGATTAAGATTACAGCAACCTGAGACAGGATGTTTAATGCTGCTATCAACAATGTGAATTTCTCCACTGTGAGATAAATAAAGGCATATCTTATCTTATCTTATCTTATCTTATCTTATCTTAGGAACGTTTTCTGACTGGTGCATTTTAAGGATATCAGGGATTTGGACTGATTTGGATCAATGTAACAGGAATTACACAGCAAACCATTTCAGTCAGTTTTCAGGAGGAACTTTCTATGACGATGATTAAATCAAACTTGAGTTCATCTGTTTTGGTAAACTTTCTCCACAAGCTGTCGACTCTGCGCTGTTGTTGTGTGGATGCTGACGTATCCTCCTCTCTCCTTCAGGAGAAAGGGCACCACCTCCTCTCCTCAGATGGTCATTTGGAACAAACAGAACCCTCTAGAGGAGCACCTCTCCCATCCCATCAACGAGGCCAGGTCTTCCAGTTCCTCCTCCTCCAACCAGTCGGAGCACGCCGCCACGCGCACTGGCAGCAGTCCGCTGGCCGTCCCTGGTAGAAGGTGAGGAGCTGATACCAGTTCAGACACTTCAAAGCTTGCGTGACGTCTTATTTTTATACACACACTTAACTTCAGTGTCCTAAATTTTGGATGATGGCCAGAGGCACCGCGCTTCAGCTCCCCTTCATTTTACCACCGAGCAGGTCAGCTGTGTACCAACAGAGCCTGTGGTCTGATCAGACATTATAAACACTGATGCATGTGGAGCAGTAAGCAGGCTACAGAGGAGCTAATATGACCTGCTGCTGGCCACGTTTGTCATTTTACACGGCCAAAGCATTGGTCAGTGCTACAGATAAACAAAAACCCCACTATTTATTGAACAGTTGTAAATGTAGTTGTGACAGATTAGTGAACTTTTAGCACAATATTCACTGTGTGCTTGATTTACAACATGATGGAGGATCAGCACAAGGCTCAATCAAAACTTAATTGCCACAGAGGGAAGATGGCACTAATTTATAAAACTTGAAGTGATTTGGTTGAACTATATCCTAAACTACAGCCTGTTGGATTGTTTCATGTTAAAGATGAATCCTTCAGCTCTAGTTAGCACCTGATTGATGCTGAGGTCTCTGATACGTCTCATAATGCTTCTGCTGTCTGTGGTCGGGGTTAACGGGCTGCTATGCTGCACATTGTGATGTCTGAGAGCAGGAGTCTGTGTCCGACCTCTTCTGTAATTGTCTAAAACAGACAAGTCTGTATTCTCCTTCACTCCCTGCTGCGATCAGGCAGCTGTGCAGAGATGAGAAAACTATGCTGGCTTTCTCTCTCTCAACATCAGTGTTTCATGTATTACACGGTTATTTCTGTTCTGTTTCATGCGAACAACAAAGCACGGCGCCATGGATCTGTTCCAAGATGGAGAATGTCTCCAAATCTGCTCTGTCATCCCTGTTTTTAAACGACTGTCTCCTCCTTGACAACGAGCCTCATCCTCACACTTCTGATTTGTGACTTGAGTGATGATCAAGTCAGACAACATGCCGTACAAACCAAGTCTTTTCTGGTGTGACACGGCCCTCGGGCCTGATGTTGGGCTACGATATGGCAGCTAGAGCTGAGACTGAGCATGTGTGCTGGTTGGGGTTGTGTTGATGCTCTTTGCTAGTGAGAAAGACAGGAACATAATAGCTCAGAGACTGCTGGAGCTTTGCTGATCTGTTTATTTGACCAACGTCTTGGTGAGTCCCAGATAAGTATGCAAAGGAATTTAAAGGTTTGGAGACGAATAGGCATCAGTGCTACAGATTTACTCCATCAACACACATCAGGACTGTGCGATGGTTAGCTTGTAGATGAATAGCTCTCAGGTTGCTTCTCCTTTACCTAAAACATTTCACAGACTGATTCTTTACCTTGTGAGGTAACGACATGGTGTTTGTTATCCAACCCTTAAGGGAAGTCTTGCAGCTTCGTGTTATGAGTGGTGCACATGATGCTTGTTAATAAGTGCTCTTCTCTCTTTGTTTTGCATCTGAAGTCTCTGTCTTATTATCCTTGTCCCCAGGTTAGCAGCAGACTACCCTCGGTCAGGCTCGTCCCTCTCCACAGACTACGGGAGTTGGCAGATAGTTTCTGGCTGTGGCAGCATCCACGACCACGCCCACTTCCCTCCACCTCTGGCCTCGGCCTCCTCCACCTCGTCTGCTGTCGCTGCTGCCTACGACTCCCCTCTGCCCTTCAGCTTTCAGGATGAAGGACCCAGCGGACGAATGTAAGTAATACTGGAACCTCTCGACTGTACTTTGGTAAAGACGACACCAGTTTGAGCCCAGTAGGGTTAAGGTATGGTCAGTGGTTTACCACCTCGTTATTGATCTTAAGGAAAATAAGATTCATGTTGTGATCGCTAAATTCTAAAGTGGAAAAGTTCTGTCAAATACGTTTGCTTTCCATACGGCGTCAGCGAGCTCGCACATCAGACTCTGACCAGTGGCGGTTTGTTCATGTTTACGTCTTACTGTGGTCCGATGGTGAAACCGTGCTGCCGTCTGCTAGCATGGCGGCTACTGGCAGCACACGAGGCCACAAGTGCAAGGAGTTGAGAAAAATAGTGAATCATTTTCATTTTTCTCAGTGGAAACTTCCTGTGTGCGGCACTAACTGACCTCCTACCCAGCTGTTGATCAGGGAATCCCTAAGATGTGTTGTACAATGAACCTTGGACGCACAGTTCTGCAGGACTGGGATGCAGTGGAGCACCATGTCAATGTGTTTGCGATGTCGTGAAGCCCGACTTTGCACCATATAGATGGAAATAAAAACGTACAGCAAGTACTCCTGACTAAGCTGCTAAAACAACGTGTCCACAAATTTATGGTTTGTCCTTCAAAAGCTCCCCAGCAGCCTTTTCAGAGATGCTCCAATCACCTGCTCATAGGAGTTTGGTTTTTGTCATGTACACATAAGCAAAATGTTGATCCCTAGAATTGACGGTTGCTGTCTGTTGTATCCCAAAAAGTAACGGCATGAATCAGATCTTCAGTGGTCAGAATGTTTTGGATCCCCTCAGTCGGTGTTCATTAAAACCATAAGAGCCGTCGTTGAGCAGAGATGGCTCCCTGTCAGCTTTCTGCTGCTGCCCTTTGTCCTCCCACTGATCTGAGCGATAGACTGCGAGAAGAATCAAGGGAGATGAGTTTCCACCGGGTTCCCCTCTGACTCGTCCTCCTACTCTCGGCTCCCAGCAGGGGACACATTTTAATTTCTGCTTGATCTGGCTGCCAAATTGAGTGTGTCCCGCCAGCATCACTCGCAGACAAGAAGGCAAATAACAGCCATGCATCTTTATTGGGAGAGAATGAGACGAGCCGGGATGATGGGAGAGAAGCAGAGCGACATGGTGAGGATGACTTGTGTGAGCTCTGTGATGCTTAATTTAAGAGTACATTGTGGCCCAAGTGGATTTGCTCCAAAATGCCTCGGCGTGCGTCATTCTGTTCTTCTCTGGCGGCGCCTTGCCAACTTTCATCTCCTTTCTTTTTTCTATGTGGAGGACTTTCAGTATAAGATTTCCCCCCCTGACCTTTTCCTTCCCGTCTTCTCATCTGGCCTCCCTCTTGCTTGCTTCCTTTCTCCTCTGCAGGTGTCCCTTCCCTTCTGAGCGTCAGGCCCGTCTGGAGGCGGTGCGGGAAGTCTTCCTGGCGGCCTACAGCTCCACCGTTGGTCTCAAGTCCTCGGCGCCCAGCCCCTCCGGCGCCATCACCGGCCTGCTGGAGCAGTTTGCCCGCGGGGTCGGCCTCCGTGGCACCAACGCCATCGTCTGAACCCTTTCAATGTGACTTTTGACCCTCTTCCTGCTTCCATCCATCCATCGTCGATTCAGCACATCTGGACTCAATAAAGTGCCAAACGCCTCTGTTCAGTTTCAGGGGTGAAGCATTAATTTTTTTTTCTTTTCTTCAGTTTCCTTTCATTTTACATGCCCTAGATTTTAATTTCTGTCCTCTGGGCTTTTAATTTTTCATGGAGAGTTCATTTATCACATTCAGGGACACAACTTGTCGCGTTATCAAAAAGGGATAGTGAACCGTACACGGTAGAGAAACATGGCGTCTGTACATGTTACAGTCAGAAATGAATTCTTCCTTCATCTTCTTCTGTTGTTTTTTTTTTTTTTTTAACATTTCTTCTTGCGGTGACCGTCCCATGTCCAGGAAGCAATATGAGTTTAGTTTTCTTGTTATATGCTGCTATTCTTCTTTAGTTCTGGTGGGCAGTGAAGGTGAGATAAACACAGCACTTAATGTGTTCTGACAGAAACGGATCCAAGCTTTCTTTTCTTTTAGATTCAGCGCAGTGCATTGAAACTCGATACCTAATCCATTCAGCTTTAAGCATGTAGGATCTAGACTTAAAGAGTCCGTCTGAGCGTTGGAAAGTCTATCCTAGATCAATACCTGCGTGCAGGGAACTCTTTGTGCAGTCGGGTTTACTGCTGGTATGATCTTTGTGGAGCGTCTGTCTGTGCTGGTTGTGAAGGGAAAAAAACAATCTGCAATCAGCCAAAGCTAACGCGAGAGCTTCAGTGGTTTCGATTAGCCGAACTGAGATGGTATCTTTGCTCTGGTAATTGCATATAGGTTTATTGTTGCTGTGTGTCCGTGGTATACTGTAGGAATTTAAGGATTTAGTTTTACTTGAAACAAACTTAAGTTGTGGTTGTACCTGTTGTGTAAAGTTACACTCAAGTACAGCAGAACCATAGAGTCATAGAGGGCTAGCTAGCTAGCTTGTCCAGGAACACTCTTGCTTTTTTAGGAATTTAATGGAAGGCTACAACTAAGAGGGTACCATCTTGGTTCGACTCACTGTGACTGCTGAAGTCTCAGATATTGGCTTTGGAGTTTTAGAAAGCGTTTTTGCACAGAAAAGCTTGGACCTTATTGTTTCTTCCAGTGTAATTGTTCTACAGAGTCCTTCACAGCCAGCGATGGACGGATTCCACAGAGCCTGTAGTGTGAGCGTAAGGTCGCCTTAAACAAACCATCCCAGTCCGGCCCTTTAACTCGGCAACCTTAAAGTTATTTTGCTAACGTTTCTTCAGTCTCTTCTTCATTTCCTTTAACGTTGTGAACAAACGAGATCTATCCGCGCTAACTCTTCATCTCGCCAGTCGCAGATGTCTCCATATCCTCTACTTGAGTCCATATCTCCTGTAGCACTGACGTGGTAGCACAAGAGACACTGAGCATCGTGGTAGCAAATCTGTGAACCGAAGGCCTTCTCAATGTCATTGGACTCCGTTGAAGGGAGGTCCACTTGATTCCTGCCAGTGTTGAGATTCCCGCCCAGCTAATATCAAACACTTTGTTCAAAGAAGACGTGTGCGCCTTCCTTCAGGTCACACGTGGACGGACAGCTCTACTCTGATTACTCTCGTGTAGATTCAGACTTTGAGGTTTTCTTTAAAACTAGCTTGTCGGTGTTGCCAAACTGTTTTGACAGCTGCTGTACCTCAGGACCTTTTGCTGTGCCTTTTTTTTTTTTTTTTTTACCTTCAGTAACACTGGATCAGATCTGTGGTCCAGCTTCAGGTGTATTTTCTGTTTCTTGTAAAAGGGGGAGGTTGGGGTTTCCATGCTGTTTGTGGGATGAACGTTTCCGACTGTAGAGTTTCAGCAGAGTTAGCTTTGCAGTAAAACTTTTTGGGGGGTTTTCACTTAATTACTCATTCAGTTGCAAGTCTTCGTTGATGTACAGGAACATAAAACTGTTGAGTCTTACAGACAGCCCCGTTAGGAGGTGTGCTGGGATATCAGTTTGTCATTTACACAAAGAGGCTTTCATTTCTGCGTTGGAACACGGTTGAAGAGGATTTTATTGTTTTAGAGGATCAGTCTAGTAAGAAACTTGGGAAGTGTGTTAATTTTAGAGTGAGATGAGAAGTTTGACACCAGTTTCATATCTCTGTGGTCAGTGCAGAGCGAGAGCCACGACTCATTTAGCCAAGATTAGCTTACAGTTTAGCTAGCTAGCTAGTTCAAAAGTATACATACCAACACATTGAAAGCTCTTGAATGACCATTAATTGGGATAAATGTTAATTGACGTATCTGGGTAATGAAAGAACGATAAAAAGGATTGTCTGAAACTTATGTGTTGGTACAGTGTCCTGATTAGCAAGTTTTTGTTTTGGTGCTAGCACTGTGCAACGTCTCGTACATCTCTAAGTATGACGAAGCAAACGTACAGTATGTGTTCAACATTTCTAATTTAGTCAGTTTTGGTATTTTTTAAACTGTGTCAGTTTTGTTTGGACTGTTTCCTCTTACTTTCAGTGTTTAAGCTAAGCTAAGCTAAGCTAAGCTAGGCTAACTCCATCCAGACTCCTGCTCTGTACTAAACGCACACAGACACAAGCTTTTCATTTCACTCTAACAAAGAAGACAAATCATTGCATTTCTCAGAATAATGTCTTGACCTGGCAGCGGTTTTATCTTCTGCTCGCCAAAATTTGCTTCTTTTTTTAAATCCCACAAAACACGTGCTAAGCTATTTGTTAAGTCACTTAAGTTCTCAAACACTTCTGTCTTGATGCAATAAGAAATGTGTATGTGTTCGGTTCATTTTTACACCACATGTCAGTCAACGTGGATCAGTATTGCACTTCCAGAACAGTTTTTTCAGGCACAGCTTCGTCTCCTTGTCAAATTTTAATCTTTCCTTTAAAGATATATTTTCTGAAGAGGAGATCTGTTTGTTTTTAGTTCATAGCATCGTTCCTCTTTCTCCGTCATCTCTCTGCTGCCTGCCTGTAGCTAATAAGCGGCCGATCACTGGATGCTCTCAGACAAACGTGTCATCAAAGGAAAAGAACGATTCAACCTCGGCTGACTTCAAACAGACACTTTTCCGACATGTTTTGCTCATTAGTTTTGCATGACGTCGTCCCATTCGATCTTAATTGTGGCAGATAAATGCTTTGTTTTGCAGTTTTGAACTCTTATTGAAATGCTGCATTGCACTTGTCCCCATGTCCTGTGTGAAGGGTTGTTCTTTGTACAGGTGGTGCATTTTTAAATAATTCTACCTTTTTTTTTCCCCTCTGTTGGTTATAAATTGCTCTGACTTGTTGGCAGGTGTCGGGCGACGGTGAACTGAGCTGCAGGTGGCAATTGTGAATAAAGGAATGAAAGCAACGCGCTTCCTTTTAATCTTCTTTCTTTCTTGTAACACGTGAATTTACTTTAGCCGATATTGTCGGCAGCTGTATCCTCGTGCTTTTGATTTATTCATCATCATCCATGTTGAGACGTATTAACTATTTACATCACATAATCTACTTCCCTTAGCGACTGAGCTGACATTAAGATTTTTTTTTCTTCTTCTTAACACAGATAAAACCTTTGAGTGCAGTCTGGCAAATCAGAACACGGCGTCAAATGTAATGTGGTTGCATAAAGCAGTTATATAACCCAATGTTTCAACTGTATTTAGCTTAATACGCGCTATTAATAGGACAATAGGTGATGAAATTCTCTAACTGGCCCTGTACGTTTACAGCGAGAGGTCAGGACGGTCCACGAGGTGACGCTTCAGCAGGCCACATGCTGGTAGGAACCACAAAATGTGAAGTTATCCCGTCACACAGCTGCTGACGGGCCGGAGTTCTGCTTAATGCTGAGTGAATGTGGATGAAGTGTGGAGATGATGTCTGGTCCTTGTAAGTGATTAATGATGCACTAGAGGAGTGAAAGGCTTCACGTTGGAGGTTTTATTTCCTGTGTTTAAACCTGGTAACACACCAGGGCTGTGTCCACCATCATCCACTGTTTCCCTGTTGTACAGTGAACTGTATGTAGGAAGCTTCACAGCAACAACTTCAGACTCTGCTTGCGTCTCTGATATTAATTCCATCTCTACTTATAACGTATCAGATCCATGCTGGCTGTAGCTGTGAAGCGACTGACATTTCTGTGATAGATCTGCTTATACTCAGCGTTTTTTTCCAAAATTAATGAATCAAAATAACTTTTTTCCTTCTTTTGTGTCGTGATAAACCGCTCTGCTTCTGTTAAACCTGTTAATCCATATTATTATTATTAATTTTAATATTTTGCGGCACAACTCATGGATTTGTTTCTGTAAGTTCGAGAAAAATACGTCTGAACTCCATAAACTTTGGCTTTAGCCTGTAAAATAGCAGCCAGAGGTCTGAAGAAATGCTCCTCCTCCCTACACTGTGCTTGTTTAGTGACCGACTGTAGACTTTACTTGGTGCGCTGCAGAATACTTTGAGTTCACTCAGTGAGGAGTCACTTCTGTAACTTAACATTCAGGCTGAACTACAACATGGAGAACACACTATACGGAGGGCAGCGACTGATTTTGGACACAGCTCAGGTCGTAATAAACTGGTGTTTTCTTGATTGCTCTGTAATAATCAGTCAAGATACATGAACCCTGTTCAGGACTTTGGGGGCCAGTTGGTTTAGGAGACAGGTTTTGTTTTTTCATTTTTTGTTTTTTTGTTTTTTCAGCAGAAGAGGGACATTTTTCATGCATTTGGAACCAAAAATTCTCATCAGAAAATGTATTTAACATAGTTTAAAAGCCTTTAACGGATACCAACAAATGTTTTGCTCATATTCGTTCTTGGGCTCCAGTGGACCCTGAAAGACCTTCTACGTACGGCAGCATGAAGTCCTGAACAGGGTTCAGTCGCTGTGTGGTAACTGGAGGATCCATTTGTTGTTACGCTTCAGAAGTCAGCACTGGGTTCTCTTTGGTGTCGCTGCACCTCTTCACCTGTATTAACTATTAACTCCTCATTCAGACTGTCTACAGAGGATTTTATAAGGTATAAGAATGTAAACTGTTCTGTGTTCTGACGTCTTTCCACCACAGCAGTGACCATCACTCAGCAGCTTTTCTGTTTGGTGTTCACTCTCCAAGCACATGAGTGAGTCCTCCATGGTCCTGTTTCCAGTCCAGCAGCAGCAACACCTTTCGTAAGTACCGACCATGACATGCTGCTAACACCCCATAATGCTCCCACCAGTCATCACACGTTGGTTCTTGTCAAAGTTGCTCAGATTCTTTCTCCTGCTCATTTTCTTTGCTTCCATCACGTCAGTTCCAGAGCTGACTGTTCGCTTGCGGCCTCACATGTCCCAGCCTGTGACAGGTGCCATTTAACACCATAATAAAGTGTCATCACTTCAGCAGTCAGTGGTTCTGATGTCGTGGCTGATCAACTGACTTGACATGTTCCTATAGTGGTAACATGACGGGTATGAAAAGCTGCTCCCTGTTTAATACAGAATTCAGTTTGTGTTCATCACTTTTAAATCTCTAACATGCTGTGGCTCAGCTCGACATGGATGAACTCTAAACACCCTGAGCTGCTGTTAAAGATCCACGGCTCAGGCTGAAGACTGAGGGACGCTGTGCTTTCACTGCTTCAGCCCCAGTTTGATAAAGGTTTAAAAAGCAACAACACTCATACAGAAAAGCATTTATTTAACTTCTTGTCTCTTCTCTGAAGCTCTGTTGTTGGTCTTCCTGTTTTATCTGATGTTTTGTGTATTTTAATGTTTTCTGAAGCACTTTGTGACTCCAGTTTTGAAAGTCGCTCTAGGAATCAACACAACTACTACTACTACTACTACTATCATTACTACTACTACTACTACTACTACTACTACTACTACTACTACTACTACTGTTGCCACTACTACTACTACTACTACTACTACTACTACTACTACTACTGTTACTACTACTACTGTTACTGCTACTACTGTTACTACTACTACTACTACTACTACTACTACTACTACTGTTGCTACTACTACTACTACCACTATCATTACTATGACTACTGTTATTACTAATACTAATACGACTCGTCCTCGTCGCAGCGACTGGCAGGCGGGTATGGCAGCTGAATGGATGGACAGAGCAATGATTCAGACGTGTCCTGACTTTGGGGTCTTGAGGCGCCGTTGGACAGCAGCAGCAGCAGCAGCCTTCCTCCGTTCACCACGCACAGCTTCCACAGTAAGTCGAATTGCAGAAGGCCTTTCCGAATCGAGCTTCTCCAGACCCGTCCGTCTGCCGCCTGTTGATCCCACTCATTTGGGTTCATTCTGCATTTCAACAATTTTCTTTGGAGCACCAGCTGATCTGGTACCGTGGGAGAGCAGTGAGTAGCATAGCTGGTTTGGTCGGCCATGGTCCGGTTCTGCAAGTGTGGCCGACCCGTCTGAGCCCACGATGAAGAATGATTGATTCTAGACTGTTAGTGCTACCATTACTGTTATTACTCTCAGTACTACTACAACTAATACTAATAACATTTTAGCCTTTATAGCTCCAGATCACACCAAACAAAAACAAAACAAAAAAACACCAGTCCAACCGAATACAAAGGTGAAAATATGTAAATAAACAAAGTCAAGTTATTTTTCATTGTAAAAAGTCACACAATAAAAATCTGGATGTAAAATAAGCTCACATTTGAACAAACTCATGAGACGGGAAAAAGTTGTTCCTGGAATCAATTTAGGGGAATTTCATGATGTCAAACACTGGGATTATGACATTATTATTCAATATTTTACGATTATAAATGGGATATTCTATAAAGCGGTATGACATTAAATTCATTATTTTTATTATCACTATTTTTACTAGTATTACTACTATTACTACTCTTATTACTAATATTGCTACTACTATTACTACTAGTATTACTGGAGGATGGATGGAGGATTCTAATTGGTAGAAAGAGCCTGAGGGGGAGGACTTTGGAAAGTAACATAAAAACTTCTATGTGCAGTAAGAAATTCAGCTACTCATGGCTGCTAACTCTGTTGTTTTGTCAAGAAGTGAGAGATCTTGATAATGTCTGTAGTTTGCACCATTATTATTATTATTATTACTATTATTATTATTATTATTAGTAGTAGTAGTAGTAGTTCTTTAATAGCCTCTTCCCACCTGCTGTTGCCCATCCACTACCTGCGCCACTTGTGGCACTAATCGCCCCCCATACCAGGACCACAAGTTGCGTCCAGACGCAGCTCAGAGAACTTGTGGAGGTCTCTGCCTCCACCTGGCGATGGATGGAGAGAAAAGGAAGCTTCAGGATCCACAGCTGTGCTCCGGTATCTCTCTCTCTCTCTCTCTCTCTCTCTCTCTCTCTCTCTCTCTCTCTCTCTCTCTCTCCATGAATGGAAGCCTCATCCTCAGGTATGCCGCCTTCTAACCCTCAGCTGCGCTCCAGCGACCGTCAGCATCCCCAACAACAACAACTGCTCCTGTCCCCGACACCGGCAGACTCTCTCTCTCTCTCTCTCTCCGGTTCCCGGGTGGATGGACCAGACCGGTTCTGTTCCGACAGAGACAGCAGCCCTGTAGAAGTGCGAACTTCAGCGATTGAGAAGAAGTGATTTACAGACGAGCAGCCTGAGCCATGGCGACAATAGGGGAATTTGACCCGCTCAACTCCACCGTACCTGCGACAAAGATAGAAATCACGGTTTCTTGCAGGTAAGCGCTCCTCTTGTCCAGCATTCAGCTTTCTGAGTTCACATAGTTTCACATTTCTGGACACTGAAGTCAGTTTTAGTCGTAATAACCGTTAAGGCGCGCTCTTTTCCTTGTGCGTAATTCTTGTGCGTTTTTTTTGTCTTTTGTCAGTTTTTGTGTGTCTTTAACGAGCGCGGACCAACTCTGCTCTTTTTTTCTTGTTTTTTGACTAAGGAGGAATTTGCATGTGCTGTGGGTGTAGAAGTGCGTGGGGGAGTGCAGTAACCAACAGTAGCAGGATTTATTCTGAGTGCCTTGGAGAGCTCCGGAGAGCGCAACTCTGAGATCACATGAATGCGTGGATATTAAATGTGCCAACTGACAATAAAGAGAAGACACAGAGAGGGATGTGAGCAGTGGTTGTTGTAATAAAAACCTGATGAGGAATCATCTAACGGCACTAAAACTCATTTTTTATAAGAATCTAATATTAGCACATGGAAACGGCTCCAACACACAAACACCATGTAGGGAGGATTAGCCATCTGAGGTTTATATAGTGATGAAATATATCAGTATTTGGTAGCAATTACGTTTTTTTTCTTTGTCATTGTAGCTGCAAATCAAGGAGTAATAATGATAAAAATGTAGGTGATGGAAGGTGGTCAAAGTTAGAAGTCAAAGAATAAGATCAAGTGAATAAAAAGGATAATATAAGATCAACTTGTTTTAATCCTGAGTAAATGTACACGTTACAGCAGCTGAATACAGACGAGGGATGAAGGGAGCAGGACGAAAAAGTCAAAAGTACAATGAGGATAAAAATAAAGACGTAATAAAGACAACGTACATGTTTCACATGAGGCCTGATGGATAATAAACCCAATAGCACTGCTCACATTTCTGTTATTGCAGCAAAATCTGTTGCTGATGAACATTAATCTGTGTTTAAGATTTCTACTGTCCATCTAATTCAGGGGGGTCCAGTTCTGGTCCTGGAGGGCCACAGTCCTGCATGTTGTAGATGTTTCCTGATTCAAATGATCAGGATGGTTATCAGGCTTCTGCAGAGCTTGATGATGAGCTGATCATTTGAATCAGAGGGAAACATCTAAAACATGCAGGACTGTGGCCCTCCAGGACCAGGACTGGACACCCCTGGTCTAATTCATGGAGCCATGTAGACTTGCTCTAGCCAAGGCTGGAGCAGGGCGGGTACTCCGGCCCCTAAAGGCCTCCAACAGCCTGCATTTATTCAACATCATTTCTGTCTTCTTAATCTGAACAATCACCAGTTTGTTGTAAATCTGCAGCTCCTCCGTCCTCCGATCCTCCAAACTTGTTTTTAAAGCCGACATTTTTCTGCTTCATATTGAGCTCATTTTTCTTAAAGTTTTACTCTGATTATTTTTTCTTCAGGCAGGTTTCTATTATTTGAATCACAGAAGTCCTGCACGGCTGCGACCGATGATTATTTTTAGTCTCCGCACTTCTGATGGTTGTTTTCTTAAATGACTGATCGATTGTTTTCTCTTTGCGACGTCAAACATCGGTGACAGATGTGCTTCATTATTCCTCAAGTTAGAATGTTCAACTGGTGGAAAATAATCACCTTGGAGGCCAACGACAGGTGATCAATAATCAGAATTCTTGCCAGTAATTAATGGTTTGGTCTCTGGTTGTCTGTGGACAGAATGAAACCGACATGTGGGCGTCGTCATCATCTCCCTCACTGGAGCTTTGGTCCACTCATGGTTACATCCCTCATTTAAAGGATTTAGATTAAGATTAGATTTTTAAAAACTGGACATAAAACAGTTAAATTTGACTACTTGTTCTTCTTAGAAGCTGAATACCGGAGGACAGGCCGAAGCTTTACATCCACGTGTTCTACAAATGTGCAGCATTTAACTAAAGTGAATGAAATAGTTCCTTTATCTGGTAAATTTGTGTTCTATGTGGATGTTTGCTTCATTAATAATGGATTTCATGCTTGAATCTCTTTCATATTGTGAGTTTGACACTCGACTGATGGGACAAAACCAAAATTTAACATTTTTATTAGTGAAGCATGACATTAACATTTCTGGCCGATACCGATATCCGATGTTAGGATTTCTGATGTTACAGAAAACCGATATTACCGATGTCGATATTAAAGTTTTGTGAGCTCTGTGAAAACTATTGAAAAGAAGCCCAAATTAGACAGCTTAGTCCTCTTTATTATGTAACAAAAGTAAAACATATTTAAACATATTTTAAACTATTTAATGCTTCAGTCCAGGACAGTTTAAGTAAAAACATCTGTGAAATAGCAGCAAATCAAACGTACAGACGAAGGCGCTGATGTTAGACAATCATCAGTTTTTCACATCGGCTAAATTTTTTTATACCAATATATGGGAAAAAATATTAATATTGGCTGATTCCAATGTGGTCGCTTATATATCATGCATTCCTAATTTTTACTGAATCAGAATTTCCCTGTGAGAAATGAGCTGTTGGTCACAAACTGCTTGGATGGATTAATGATCTCTGTGTGTCTGTGCTCTTCACATTATTTCTGTATTTACTAGTTCACAGCTAAAAATGTAGAAAATATTGATTTCACTGACAAGTTCAAGAGTGTCTGAACATCTTTTACTCTATTGTTTTGGTCTTAAAGCCGGTCTCACTGCTCTCGTTCACTTGGTTTCTTTGAGCAGTTTTGCAAAACAGAATGATGTGAAACTGCATCCAGATGTTCAGAACTGGCCTCCATACAGGCTCAATGCTGTAAATGCAGCCAAAGATGCATTTACTAAATACTGATTGGAGGAGAATGAATATTTATGATGCAATCGCTTAATTTACATTTTCTATTTTTCATCACCTGACATGACTTTACTGAAATCTATTTTCACTTTGACATGAAAGAGTCTTTTTTTCGGTAAATTCCTGTCAAAAAAAAAGAGATCTTGTTCTATGATCATGAGTTAATATTAAAAGCAACAAAAGGGGAAACTTTCAAAGGGCTGAGAGCCTCTTATAGGATCTATAAACTCACTGTAGACTGTTTGTTAGCACCAGACTGTAAGCAGCTTGTGACCACAGTGCAGTATTGGTCTCCTAAATAGGTCACCATAGGAAGTGGTGGAGAACAAAATGGAGCTACAAACACAGTGAATGTCGGCGCGTTGCCAATAAGCACGACTCCAAATGGATGCTAACGGTTTTGATGTTGCTTTGTGTTTGCTGGATGTGTAAATAGTAATAGTTAGCTAGCAATATTGTTTGCTAACAATAATGAATGCAGCTTTAAAGTTGTAGTAATGCTGTTAATGTTTGATGCTGTTCCAGTGTTCTTTATGCCCCCAAGTGGCAAAAACAAGAGTTAATGCTTCTTTAATTTTAAATCTAAGTAGCGGAGCTGCAGCCAGCAGAACTCCAGATACAGAACTGGAAAACAGAGCCCATGCATCAGAGAAAAGCATTTCCATGTCCTGGCTGATGTCTATATGCTAATAGAGGCTTGAAGCTGCTGATTGTGACAAGCTGTTCGTGGACCTCAGTGTCCCGGGCCTCAGCAGTCCACAGAGGTTAGGGAGGAGCTGTCCCGGCTCCCTGACACTGACAGAATAAGGTTGGCTCAGTGGGCCACGGACGAATCCTGGCTGCAGATCAAGCAGACATTGGCTGTGAATGCAGGGCAGGAGGAGGAGTCAGGAGGAGGACTCTGGGCTTTCTGAAGGCTGACCTTTCTCTGGAGAAAAAATGGAAGAAACCTTTAGCTGTGGAGCTAAATCGGATCGGGTTGTTGATAATTCTGCTCAACCTTAATGACCCAACAAGCGTACAAGATGCGGTGACTCGTTATTTTAATGATGGCTGCCTTCTATCCAGGAGGGTCAGCTTCAGCTTCCACAGTGAAGTACCGACCCGCTGAGAAGTCCGTTTAGCAAAGACACAACAGTGAGTCAACACGGCCCGCTATAACCTCTGGGCCATTTGACCCGGTGTTGGTATTATTTTTACAATACTGTTGGGTCTAAAACAGCTTCTCATCTTGGGAGGTTTTCTACTTGTGGGTATTTTAACCCAACGTTATATTGATCCAATCAATGATGAGTCGCTGTGCACGCTGACCTGAGTGTGGATCACTTTTATTGCATCTGTAAGCATTTGTTGATGATGAACTGGTACGAAAAAATAGTTTTACATGTCATAGAATAATTATTCCTTAAAGGTCATATAATGTCTGATACTTTGGTGTCAAACTTTGTGGTTTATTGTGGAAGTCTGCCCCCTGGAGGCCAACAGGTTAACGTCTGAGTCCTGGTTGGTTTGGTTATTGTCATGATACTGGATCTGGTGCTTCATTTAAACTCACCAATCTACAGCAAACACACCAGGAGCAGCCTCTTTGTCTGAAGTTCTATATCTGCTGAAGTCAGTGTTTGTCTTCATCCAGTGTTTGTGGAGCAGCTTCACCTGCCTCCAACAGTTCTCCCCTTTATTACTTTTCTACCTGAGCTCAGCCGACAGACTCCATAGTAACAACCAACAGCATCATTTAACCAGTGAAACCTGTGGTCACCTGTGGATACTCAGTCTCTACAATACAGAGGACCACGTGGTCCTTCGTTAATTGCTAATTAGCTGTTAGAACCAGTTAAAGTTCCCTGTGAGCCAAATGATCTCAAAACAAATGCAAACCAATTGATTTCCTTTTTATTCACAACACCTACATTCTTGAATTTTTACTTTGCTTTGGCTTCCTGGATGATCATTTTTACTTCACGTGGACACTTGCAAACACGCAGATGCAGAATCCATTAGCTGGCATTTTACTGCACCTTCAAATTAATGGTAAAAAACAAAGCAACGGAGGAGTGACACACCATTAGTCTGGCACACCAGAGTGTTCCACGGTTTGCCACAGGTTTGGATTGTGCCCTGTGGGGTTTATTTTTCTTTTTTTTGGCAAATTGTTCATTTTAATGGCAGTTCTCGCTTCCCTGTTCCACCCAAACATCAGCCCTGCTACCGTCCTGAGTGACACGGTCAAGGATCGCTATCCTCAGCCCGGTCCAGGAAAGTTGTGGTTGGGTTAAAGAAACATGCCAGAACTTTCCCCCCAGAGCAGAGTGGTGATGAGGTGCAGTCAGACCGTCCTACTGCTCTGCTTCAGCACTAGGGACTGGTCTATGTGACAGACATGTCAGTGCACAGGAGAGACTGACTGACCACCACCTGGTGTAGCATCGTGGCTGCATGAAGGAGAACTGGACACTGTGCTCAGAATGATTCCCTCATATATGGCAAGAAACCATGATTCATCATGCTTTGTCATATGTTCATGTTTGTGGCTCAGTTCAGTCCTTCTCCAGTCAAACCAACTGTGAGCGTGCAAACAATTAGACTTCCTGTTGGCTTCCTACATATATGAATTGAATTAAATGGTGATCTGGCTTTTCAGGACTTCTCAAATGTTTTTTGGATCAGATTCTGATCGTAACTTTTTACATTTTTTGCAAAAAAATGTCTTCACCATTTTAAAACCTCTTCAAAAGACTGTTTGCAGGAAAAGTCCTTTTGGGGCCGGCGTTAGCACCGTGTTGGATCTGCTGTAGCCTGTTTGAACAGAATTGGCCATATAGCGAATACTTTATTGTGTTTTTATTATTTATTGCGGTTCTTCCTGCAGGACATCCAAACTAATGTGATTCAAAAGAAATCATTTTCACAATGCGATCATTCGTAAGCCTGGTTCTGTGAGAGTGGTTCTGTGAGACTGGTTCTGTGAGACTGATTCTGTGAGACTGGTTCTGTGAGAGTGGTTCTGTGAGAGTGGTTCGAACATCCTGGTTGCATCTAAACATGCGTGTGTTGTTGCATGAAGGCTGAAGCCTGCATGGGACCGCTGGCTGTAAACAGCATCAGGAATCCAAAGACAATCTTGTGGCTTATGTCTTAGAAATGAGTCTCGATTCTGAAGTGAGTGTCTGAACACATCAAGTGCTCTACGTTCAGTCTAACATTTCACGAGTGTCTGAAATCTGAATGCATTAACTTATCAGCTATGAAGTGCCCTCAGAAAAATTCACAATGGAACAGAAAAAGTAATTTTTTGCTCACAACACAATGTGCCACATTTCACAGATGCATCAATGACTTTTGTGCGACTCAGCAGCTGACAGCGATGATTCAAACTGAGGATGACAGATGGACTGTCTGAAATTTGCTTGTTCATTTGCTGCTCATTGATGAGTCATTATTGAAAGTCTCTAATAGGATCAAATATAATATAAATTCTAAACTGGCGTTGAAAGTGATGTGTTCCAACTGTCCGGTCCTGGCGCTGATGACACAAGTGGACCGGTTTAACCAGAGGAGACTCCTGATCAAATCCCAGCCTCGACTCACGAGTGCTTTTTAAAAATCTATAGATTTCTGATGACCAAGCCTGTTACAACAAACAAACATCCCGTTGAAGGTGGATTCTAACTCCGGTCCTTCTTATCCGAGCAGCTGCCGCCTCTCCAACAAGCCAACCTCTGAACCGAGCAGCATCCTCCTACCTCAGCTTCTCTCCTCATCTTCTGTCTGAGAAAATCCATACCAGTCTGACTCGCCTCATGTCTTTTGACACATACTTGACATTTGGATGATTTTAAAAAGGTTTCATGTAGCCACACCGTCTCGTTATTGCGTGAGCATATCGTCAGGGGAGGTTATCTGGAGGCGAATATGTGACTTTATTTCTGAAAAGGTTCACCTGATCGTGACTTGTCTGCTTATGCTGCTTTTAGATCTTCAGTAAGTCTGCCATGTTTTGTAATATGAGGCGGATTTGCCTGAAGGGAAAAGAAATCAGTCTGTCTCAAACCACTTGATGTCCCAGTTGATCTTTTCTCTCATGTCGCTGTTTTTTTCTTTTCCCAATAAGGTTTTCATCCTCGAACAGCCCAGATGTCGTGTTGCAGCTCAAAGCCTCCACGAGGTGTAATGAGGTGGATTGCTTTTGCCGCTCAGGTTGAGGTCCCCGACACCCAGTTTTCTCTTCAGATGGATTAGACACGAGTGAGAAAGCGAAATGAGAATCAGTTGAGATTAGGGAGGATACATGTCTGGGTACAGACCGATGTGGCAGACAGGAAGCTGCAGCTGATCGCTCACAGCTGCTTTAAGGGTTTTTCTACATTACGGCTGTTTGATGTCAGGTTCGGACAAAAATAGCAGTGGAAACCCGTCGCCGTGCGTTTCAGCTGAAAACCTGCAAGGCAAAGAGAGAAAACCCCCCAATGATGACGAGCATGTTTAGTCCAGTTTATGTAAAATTTCAAACACAAAAAAAAACTTAAACATAGTCCTTGTTATGCATAACAACATTTTATTTGCATGTTTCATGAGTTTCCACCTGTTGTTGAGCTGTACGGTTGAAACTCTATATTTTTTGGCGTCCAGGCAGCCGTACGCCATCACATCAGCACCAAAGCTGCTTATTTAGCAGGTAAAAAGCCAGATGTGGGTCTTGGTAGAGACTATAAACACAGATAAGGTGCATAAATGCATGATTTACATTCAGCAGGTGGTCAGAAACACAACCCTCCACAAATAAACCAAAATGTGGCGCCATAACTGCTGGATGTGTAAATATGCAACTGTTTGCCACAAGTTCCACATGTCGGCTTTCAGTTTATCAGCGTTCAGGTGATGATATGTCAGCGTTGTGTTAATGACTTGTATCTGCTGCCTCTAAGTGGACAGACCAATTAGATAATTAAGGCATAAATACATTTTAGAAAAGCTTCCTGAAGTTGAAAAGCTGTTAATTCACATCATACGGAACCCCAGAAAGGACATGGAGAAAGGAAATAAACTGGGAGAGGTAGAATAAAGGTTTCTCTTGCGGGATCTCACAAAACTTTCTTGAGAAAAGTCGCATCAGTTTTGTGGATGTTTTGTGAAAACGGTACCTCTTGCTCAGCACTGCTTGAATGTCTTCATATTTTAGGCCGATTTCAAAATAAAACTCAATAAAACTCTCGTGTGGGTCGGTGTCCTCCATCGTCATTTCTCCATAATGCCAAAAAGACCCAGAAGTACATATACGCCGATAGTTTTCTTCTTCTTCTATTGATTTGGCGGTGGGCATCCAACATTAAGGCACATTACCGCCACCTACTGGACTGGACTTACCTGTAGTTTTGTGAAATCTCGCAAAAGTTATTTTGAGATCCTGAGAAAGTTTTGTAAGATCTCGCAAAAGACATCTCTGTTTATTTCCTCTCCCTGTTGTTTTTTCTTTATCCACATCCCTTCCAGGGCTTTTGTCACATCAGGACTGTTTTTGCTTTAGTCAAACAAACCTCAGCGATGTTTGGCATCGATTGTGGAGCCAGGACCTTCCAAACACTAATTAAAAAAAAGCATGTAGGGCCATGCCTTCTATGCTCTAGAAACACTACTGTAGATGCACAACAGTCCATCCCTCCATCCCTCCATCCACCTATCAGCTACGCCTGCTCCATCCTGTAGAGAATCACAGGGAGCTGGAGCCTGTCTGAGCAGACGCTGGGCGAAGCATTGGTTACACACTGGACAGGTTGCCAGTTCATCACAAGGCTAACACAAAGAGACAGACAACCGTGAGCGCTCGCACTCCTGCCAAAGGCCAATTTAGATTCAATTAACCTGTCATGCATGTCTGCGCTGTGAGAGGAGGCTGGAGAACCCAGAGGAAAAAGCACAGGCACAGTGAGAACATGCAGAGTCCACACAGGAAGGCTTCAGCCCAGCAGCAGGTCCAAACCGGGACGGTTCAGATGTGGAGAAATGTTTCCTACTGTAGCTACGTTCTGTGGGCAGGTTCTGTTAAATACTGTACGACAGAATATTTTGAAATCGTTCTTTATTCGTTAAATAGAAGCTCCAAAAGGCGGAGGCAGGTGGGTTCACCACATCAAAGCCTCTTATTGGCCTTCAGGTTTGATTAACGGAGCGACGGCATCCAGAATGACCACCAGCACACCAATGAGATGATGAAGAGCTGCTGAAAAAGACGGCGGTAGTTTGTCTTTGCTCATTCTTGACTATTTAAATCTACAGTTCAGCAGTAAAAGCTGGTACTGAGCACATGTGGATTTAATTTCCTATAAACTCAGGATGAGTTATTCAGAGCCATGTGTCACTTTAATGTGCAGATCAAGGAATGTCTCAGCTAACCGATTAGAAAGCATCTTAGACGTGCTTATGTAAATCAGACCACTTAGGTAAATAGATTTTCTGTGTGAGAGTGTCCAGGGGGCTGCTCGATTGTTTTTCCTCAGATCTTATTTCATTCTGTTTGATGTATGGATGTAATTCAGTCAGTACAGTATACTGGGCTGCATCGGTGCAGTTAATAGCATCTGTTTAGATTTGTTCTGTTGTTCTTGTAGGTTTAGTTTCTGCCTCATTCCTCCTTTTTTTTTTAACTAGTTAATGCAATTTGTCTTATTTAAATGTCTAGAATCAGTCTGTAAGCTGATAATGGTCCTACAGCCACTGAGCAGATGATTTTTATTTATTAACTTTTTTTTGCCAATGATTAGTCTCTTTAGATATTCAGTGTTATGAAAATATACACATTTTAAAGTTAAATTAAAGCCAGATTGAAGAAAATAGCTGTTCCACTGGACTCAGATGACAGAAATGAGTCCATAATAGTGTCAGTAACATGTTGATGTGTGTGTTTAGAGTAAAAATCCTTTTTATTAGGCGGCTACAGACAGCATTCCCTCATTATGCCCCTCAGATAATAAAAACAGACATTGTGACAGCGTTTCCCCGTTTTTGCTCCGTCACAGCTGTTACGCCGACATCAACATAAATCAGTGGCGACACAACGTTGTTCTGCTGCGTCAACACACATCTGATCTGATCACTTGTCAATATGGAGGCTCCCC
>NW_007578101.1:445490-456812 GCF_000690725.1 Stegastes partitus | reverse complement strand
GTGGATGTGGGTTAGACAGGCAGTCAGATAGCGTGGAGGGAAGCCGTGTTGTTCCTTTGTCTTATATAAGTGGCAGCCTGCCTGCTGCCTGGTCGCTCCTCTACATGTTATTAGACAAGCCGAGTGTGGAGGCCACCCTGCAGTCTGCAAAGATTACTGATGGAGGAAGATTGTTTAAACGAGACAGCTGGAAATAAATGACCTCCCCCTCCGTAGCAAGACAAGCACCTATTAACCCCAATACCCCCCAACCATGTGTGTCTGACTGGTGGATGCCACAAGTATGAATAGAGCTCACCTCATGTCTGAAATGGATCCAAAAGGATGTTCTTTATGGGTCGATGTCTGTATAATTATATGTGGACTAAGGACTGTTATTAGTCATCTGTTTACTCTGCAGTGTGGGGTTTTACATATACATAACCATCCCAGCCTACCTGGACCAGGTACATCTTTCTACTTCACAATATACCGGAGCTTTGAATCTGTTAACGTGAAGTTTTACCTCAACCAGTGATGATTAGTTTGACAGAGCTGAAGATGAGGGTAACCGTGGCGACAGCTGGAGGTGCCAATCAGATCGAGCCAACAGCAGAGAGGTGCAAACACCTGAGGGCTGTGTGTTGAGTTTAACGTAAGAGTTGTCAGTATCACAAGGTGTCTCTGTTTTAACCTGCTAGATCTCCATGGCAACTGATGCTGCGGAGCAAACCAGGTCGGGAGCAGGTTGTGTTCAGATTTAAATCGGCTGGAAGAAGCGTCTCCCTCTAATCAGATGGTTTCCTGACGATTCTCTGAGTGATTCAGATTCTCAGCTGAGGGAATATGACAAATCTGTAAACCTGTAGAGCTGTCTGTTGATAACACCGCTGTATGAAGCCGTGCAGTTACCATAGACTGTATCAAAGATGGACGTAGCAACCAACCCGGAAAAATGAAGCCAACCTGGAAGTGTCAGAAACCTGCAGCATCACTACGTCCACTAGCTGCTGGCTCCACAAAGCCCTGGCTCCCATAGACTGGAACTGGAAAAGAAGTGATCACAGATCACCAAATACTGCATTCCTACAGCTCAGGATTTGTTCTTATTAGTTTTCATGGTCAGATCCAGAGATCAGGTGGCCAATCTGAAAATAAATCAATACTGAATTTTTAAAAATATCAACATTTTGTGGGTCAAGGGGCGTGGCTGGCTTGATTGACAGTCGGCAGCGACCATACAGACGAAGCGAGCAGAAGGCGGTAAATGTGGGCGGGCAGAGAGGGCCCGCCTCTCAATCCGTCTGACCAATCACTGCTCCTATGGCTCCGCCCCCCTCCGATGATTTTTGCGTCACTGGCTCAAAAAATCCAAGATGTCAACCAGGAAGTAGCAAAACCCTGGCTTCATGTTCTCAGAGCAAACAAAAGTCCCACACAGGGGCAGGTTCGATAGTTTGGGTGGAATTCAGCAGATAAATGCTGTTTTTGTCATTTGTGAAAGAACTAAGCAGCTACATGTCTGTAAACATGATGAAATGTTTGACATTTCCTGCTGTTCCAATTTGTGCAACTTACTGATTATCTTCAGCTTGTCCACTAAAGCTGTTGTTTGTAACATAAAGTAATTAAATCATTAACAGGGAATGGTTCTATGTTCAGGAATATTAAACATAACATCAAATCAGCATCCAGCTCCACGGACTAACTCCTGGTTGGTTAAACCTGCAGTGAAGCAGGAGCCATCTTGTCTCAGCTGTTAAACATTTGAAATTATTTTATTTATTTATTTTTTATTGTTTTTTACATGATTGCCAGATTCTGTGAATGAAGGAGTAAATCCAAGTTTCTAAAATTTTAATGAGCTAACTGACGAGAGTACAATTCATCTGAGTTCTAAATAAATAAATATTCTTTTAGAAAGCCATTCGAGAGCCGCGCTGCAGCTGTGATGGCTGCACGGTGCGGCTGGTGGGCCGACGCTAAAAAAGCCACATTGGCAGCACTTTCAGAGTGAAATGCCAGGTAGGTCAGTGAGCGCAGGGTGCCAGGACTTCACAGTGGGAGAATGTCAATCACAGCAGGGGACGGCTCTGATTGGATACCCAGCTTCTCCCACATCATGTCCTCAAGGTCTCAAACACCAGGCCACTTTACAAGCAAAAAATCTTTGTCTCCGAAATGAGATCAGTGCCTCACTGAAGTTCAGCTTCAAAGGCAGATTCTCTCTCAGACGGAATGTGAAGCACCAAACAAAACCCTTCAAAGTTTCCAGATGACAGGCAGGAGGCCCGGCTGTATGCATATCTGATTATTTCACAGATTCTGCAGAAAGGCAGATCGCTCTCTCTAGTGATTCATTGCCCTTTGTTTGTCATAGACGTGGGAGTTGTTGCTTTATCTGAGTGGAGCCTCTGCTAACAAGCAGCCCCTAATAAGTCCCCCAGTACACATGTTCACCCAAAGAGGAGCAAAGCAGGGCGACTTATTGGGAAATCATTAAAAGATGTACGTAGAGCGAGTGGTGATGTTTCAAATTTCATTATTTTTTCTATCCACTAACATGTCAGCCGCAGTGTACTGCAACACAACAATAAATAAAAACAATATCGCAATATGCAAAAGGGATGGTGGGATTAAGCATTAAGAGAGAAAACAGACTTGGCAGCAGATCCCGCAGGAAATGTCTGGAATTGCCTGCAGATGTACTGAATGTAGCAGAGAGCAGTGTGAGGCTCACAGGAACACACACATGCATCTGTACAGCTATTTATAACGACAACATGGCACCGATGAGCAGCTACAAGATGCTTACAGACAGTGAGACTAATTGATAATTAAAGGATACGCACAAGTGTTACGAGTAATCACTTGACAACAACAAACAAGACATGACAGTATTTGGCAATGTTCTATGATAAATAAAAGACTTCGATGTGATGAATAAAGATATGCAGCCATTTTAATTAAGCAAGAAAGTCTTCTTAAATCAGTGCACCTTGGTCCTTATTAACCAGGCAGCAGAGTTCTTGGCTTCACCGTGTCTTCTTCATGAGAAATGAGTCTAATGCAACCTTTTCTGTTAGAATACAAACTTTCATGACTTTAAAAATGTCAGTGATCACTTTGTGAGCTACAGCTGTCATGAAATTCGATTATAATTTACTTCCAGAGTTGGACCCGTGGTTGGGAAAGAGGGCTAGCCTCAAACCTCAACCTGAAGAGGCCAAATGAAACGTAATTCCAGATTTGCCTCATTTATATGCTGCGTGGTCTTGGCTGGTTTGTTGACAGCTCACATCCACTCACTCAGTTCAACAGCTCCTAAAGCTGAAGTTGAAACTCCAGCAGGTCCCCCTTTAGATGCCTGCCTGGTTCATCCAATAGAAAAATCTGTAAAAGACTCATAAGGATCCATCAATGGCAGCAAAACCTAAAAGATATTAAGACTGAAAAGCAATGTTCAACGTCACGGGCTGTTTAGGGAGTTCTTTCTGGTATTATTTCCTGATTTATGATTGTCAGTAACCTTTTCACATAGTTGCTTGGAGTGTTTATGGCGTATTTATATCCAGAAGTACTGATTCACCAGTGACTGGACCTTCCAGATGCAGGTGCTTTTATGCTACAATCACATATTCAGTGGACTCAGACGATCTGTTTCACTGATTGTTTGACTTTCTGCACCAAGTGTCCGAACTTGAGTCACTTTAAAGGGGCGAGTATCCATCACTTATTACTTGTTTTACGTTTTTTTATTGTTTGGCATCACGTTGTAGAAACCAGTTTTCACTTTGACATGAAAGAGTCTTGACACTTACACGGGACTGTGTTGGCACGAGGCTGCTGGAATAGTCTGACTCAGAGGATGTAGGATGCAGGTAAAAGCCAACAATCATACCAGTTGGCTTTGTCCTGCTTTCTGCTGTCATGTGTTGTCATTTCTTTGGAAAACAACAGCGTCCGAGCGGCAGCCTACCGCACTGAAGATTTCAGGTGTTTCTGAGGATTTGGATCATATGCAGGCTGGCAGCTCGTTTCTTGCGGTGGATTGTCCATTTTAATGACGGCGCTCGCTTGAAGCTGCATCCTTTGCGTAGCTTCACCTGTGACTCCCGTGATTGGTTTTAAGAAATACAAACACATTGGAGCCGGATGGGAAACGTGGAGCAGCCGGACCGTCATGTGCTGCAGAATGAACTGGCTATAGGGATGCATGCCTGTTAAAACAGAATGCCCTGTTTTCTATTGAGCGTCTAGAGGCTTTATATGCTTTTGGGACCATGTTTTTACAACAACTAAGTGTGCTATTGTTAGCCTTGGCTGGACCATGAAAGCTGACAAGTCTATTCATATAACTCTGTCATACTGGTAGCATTTAGCTGGTGACTGTCTTGGGCTAACAGTGTTTATTAAAGGCTGCTAAAAACAGAAATATTGGACAGAAAACAATAAGAAACAGCTTTTTAAACAGGATAAACCACATGATGTACAGTAGGCCAAGTATAGATGATTAGTAACCGCAGCAGTATGACAGATTCAGTGTGATTTATATCAACATTTCCTCATATCTGCTTCTATAACAGAAGGTGACAACTGTCCTCTGAAAATGCAAACTGCGTAGAAATTAATCATCCGTGTTGAGAACCCACATGGCTGTGTTTTCCAGCACTACAAGCTGCCTGACTGTGTTATCAGGGGAGGGCTGCTGCACCGAGGCCCTCCGCGTGAACACAACATACTGTATGAACACACGAACACAACAGCGTGAACATGTGCGGGTGAACGCCGAGCGGCTCCCTGCAGTCGCCCCGACGCTCTCCTCGCCACCCCGACAGCTACGAGCCCCCGAGAGCCCGACGCTTCAATCTGTCACTTCTTCAGCATCTCAGCTCTTCGTTGAACGCGCTTGTTTATTATCGCAGTCAATTCTCACTAATGTGTCAACTTGTTAGAAGGAAATTGGGTGGTAGTCCTGGCACGGGTGGAGGTGTGCGTGTGTTCCGACGCTCTTGGTGTTTGTGTGCATGATTCATTTCCCTCGCTGCGGTGGCAAAATGAGAAATCACAACATCCTCCTCTTATGTGTCAACTTTAATATTACTGACCAGAGAGGGGGAGTTTGCACCTTAACTCATGCCTTTCCAGTTTCCATGGATGTGGACGTTATGCAGTCCTGCAGGCTTTCTGCTCCTCTGTTTTGTTTGTTGCTGCTGTTTGATGTTTCCACAAGAGCTCTGCAAAGAACTGAGCTTTTCTTAAGAAGCACCTTCGTTTCTGAGCTTTATGGAGACGTGTGATGTAAAGAAACATAACACCTGGAAAGCCAGTTTAAGTGATCAACATCTCCAGAAGTATAACTCTGGAGTCACAAATGAAATAGTCTCTAGAAGATTGAATAGCTCCAGCAGAGACCAAATCTGTAATTATTGGAAAATTATGTGAAAATGGAAAAAAGTGGGCGCTACTGAGGTCACAGAAAGTTCCTCTAAGTGTGTATATACATAGAAGTGTCCATTTTATACTATAAACACAGTTTTTTGCCTCTCGGGGTCTCTATGTTGTAATTTTATGTGCAAAGTTACAAGTTTCTTCTGTGAACGCATCAGTTTTGTCTGTTCTCAATGGATTTCCTGCCTCTGTGAGTTTCAGTGTCTGGAGTCTGATGTTGAGCAGTTTGGTTGTTTTCTTGTCAGTTTCCTGCCGTTATAATTTGTCGTTGTGTTTGTAATCTGACTGATGATGGTGCAAACTTCACAGTAGAGTTCTCTTCAGGTCTGGGATGCAGTGATGGATGTCCAGGGTGAACAGGAAGGGGCGGAGCTCACAGCCATGGGGAACTCCAGTGTTGAGACTCCGTAACGCTGTGACTGTTATTCGCATGTTTAGACGCTCCAAACTACACAGAGCTTAAATATACGACTGTTGACATGCAGTATGTGAAAGCTACTGAAGTGTAAAACATGGTCACATGACCATGACTGCAATGCATTGTGGGATGCAGTACATCATGCAGATAGGTCAGTGTAGTCATGGTGAAAGTAAAATCAGTGATGAGCACTTAGTTGATCATTTCTTATCGATGTGTTCATTTCATGTACATATTTCTATGTTGCTGTGAAACTCCTTCTGTTGGTGGAGTAACTTTCTGATGGCTCAGCATAATTAAAGAATGAACTAAGAGTCAGAAGGTTCAGGTTTGAGTCGACCCAGAGAGGGTTGCAGATGGTTGCACTCCTAAAGCAGTTCTGGGTTCAGGACAGAAGGACTCAGCGGTTCCATCTATGAACACTGACCAATGAAAAGGAACTTCTGACTGTTTGCTACCTTTTTACTTCTCCTTCAGGAATCTGGACAAACTCTGTCATTCTCCATATTGAAAACTATATTAAATCTGCCAACGATGTGGCAAATCGTTTTAGGTTTTCTGAGTTTGATGATGTACCACATTTCAGTGACATGATCCAGAAATCTTTGGCAAACGGAACATTTGCCGTATTGGTTAAACACTACTGACCGCTTTGGACCAGTTGTAGATATTTCACATGCAGCCTGAGGCTCTGTTGGGTTCACAATGCAGGAGTTTTGTGCTAATTTACTCTCGTTTCTGTCCTCCAGACAATCAAAAGGAGGAATCTGGTCGATACCGTTGTTTGGTCCAAAATGTTGGGTCGGCCTAATGCGGCGGGTTTACAGGTCCAGTCTGAAACCTCCTGAACTGCTGGCAGACTAATCAGGGCCACAACAAATAACATCAGACATGTTGAATATTTAGGAGTTAATCTGAATCATTTTTACTTTGTTATTCTGTAAGTCTGTTATTCTTTGGCTGTTTTCTGTTGTTGTTCTGTCTGTGATTGATTCTTTGCTGTATCACTATTGTTTTGTCACTCAGCATCTCGACGCCCCTTTGACCTTGTTTGACCTTGTTACCGTTTGATTCTGTTGCTCTACAGCTCTGTAACTCTGCAACTTTGTGATTTTGTAAACACATTTTTAGTAATACAGTAAATCAATGACAATACAGAGAAGAGTCTTCATAATTCATCACCTCAAGAACTCCACAAGGAGAAGAATAAGCCTTTATTTTTCACAAATATATTACAGCACAGTGAAATTCCATCCATCCATCCATCCATCCATCCATCCATCCATCCATCCATTATCTATACACCGCTTCATCTTCAAATCTACACATCTTCTTGATGGCAGATCACTTCTACTGTGAGCACACAGGATGCAAGCTTCTGTCAAGCAGATCATGGCAGGACGTGAGGCATATTCTCAGCGCCTCAGGCTCCATGTGTTGGCTCTTGAGCTAATTGGTGAAATTCCAATGACACAAATAAACACAAGCAAATAACAACATTAGACCAATTACAGAGAGGATTGACAGACTGTAATGTTTCATTGCTGGGAGAGAAGGAAATAAAGCTGTTGGTGCAGGCTGGTGGAAGATAAGCTCAGTGGGAGCTGCTCTTTAGTCACAAAGCTGCTGGCTGCCGTCCTTAAAGGAACACTTTCCCGCTACACTGTCCTCTCTCTGAACCTTTGCACTAAGTTGATGTTGAAATGATTTTACTTAATGAAGTGCTGTGATTTATTCTGAAGAGGTGGAACGAAGCCAGCTCTGCAACTGTAAGTCAGCAATAACACACAGAGAGGAGAGCTGTTGTTAGAAATGATGGTCATGGAGGCAAATTGGGAAAAGACCTGGTGTACTGGTGGAGGCAAAATGGAAAAAATGGATTCAAACAAATAAATAAAACAATGAAAATGTGTCTTCAGACCGGCAGCAGATGAAAACTTGTGCTGAGCGATTGAACCTTCCTCGTACATGAGGACAGAGATGCTCTTCCTGTGGTTTAGGCAGTACAGTAAGTCCTCATTATAATCCACCTGTTGAAGTGTCTTTGGGCAAACAGTTGGAAAGCAGACCTCCTCTTTACTCCGATTTTAGGATTTAGAAAATCTCATCTGTGTTGGAAGAATTGAAGGGTTTGAACTCCAAGTTGCTCAGTAGAAAAGTTCAACATAAGTTCAGTCCATTTACAATCTACCATCATGTCTGTTTCCTTTTTTCACTGTTTAAGCTTTGACTGGAGCTCTTACGTTGCTGTTATCTTCCTACGTCCCTTTCCTATGGTGGTGTGTTGGAATAGACATTAATTGGTTTGTTGTTTTCCTCTAAAAATGGGCCGATCCCATTTGGATGATTGTTCAATTTCAAATGAATGTGCTCGAGTACGGAGTCAGTGTTGGGAAGCTGCTGCTAAACATCAATTTCAAAATGGTTGCAGATGAGAAGCTTTTCAGTTGTGGTTTTGAAACTGGGACAGAAGCTCGAATCTGAATGTCAAAGAGACTCACATTGCTCCAATTCCACGGCTGCTTTTGTCTCAGAGGCTGGAACAGGACTGTTGTGTTGCTACTTTTAGTTCAAATACAGAGTTGTTTTTTTTTTTTAAAATAATAGTAATAATCATTATTATCATTATTTATTTATTATTTAATTTTTTTTACAAACTTCACACAGCACTGTGTCTGTTTGACGTCTGACTTTGCAAAAACCTTTTTCACCGTCTGGGATCAGCCTGATCTGTTATAAAAACACAAACAGGTTGCTGACCGCGGCCAACTGGTACCACTATGGATAAAACACCTTTATAGTTCTGAAGCTGTTGCTGCTCTGAACCACAGCGTTTATCATTTACAGAGCCAGGAATCAAAAAGAACACCAGATTTATTTTCTGTGTGCACACAGTATAGACAGTTAGCAGAGAATTAGAGAAATATTCACTAAATTTGACAAAAATTGTACTAGATAGATAGATAGATAGATAGATAGATAGATAGATAGATAGATAGATAGATGGATAGATAGATAGATAGATAGATGGAGAGATGGATGGATGGATGGATGGATGGATGGATTAGTGTGCAATGCAGTAAATGTGTTACTGGATGGGTGCACATTGAGTTCACTATCTCAAAAGAGCATTACAATCTGGGTTCGTGCAAAGTTATGATGGTGTCTTCTAAAAGTCTCCAACACAGTGGAGTTTGGAAACTAATTAGCAGCTCCAAGTGACCCCAGAATGAAGCTATTCAGCCTAAAACCAGAGTTCTTCCAAATACAGTCAAGAGACATGGATCTGGAAAGTTGAAAGAAAGAAACTATGACATGTCACATCAGAGTTGACTTATTTGTTATTTTAATTGAATGTTGAAGCTTCCATATGTTTCAAACAGTTACTGGCAGATCCAAATGACTGAATGGCTGCAGCAGAAGCCACATTTTTCATTACTGGTCCTTGAAAATAGAAAAATGTGCAACATCTCCAAACAAGGGTGCTGTTGGGGCCCCAGAAATTGTGTGTAAATACAGATGTGTCCATATATTCATCTAGAAATACAGTCTTCCGTCGACATTTCACCAATTTTAGAGGCTCTAACGTCAGAAGAATCTGATGTCTGTACAAATATTGAACGCAGGTTCCAGTTTGTTGCTGGATTGACAGAATGGGGATTCAAGCTCATTCTTTGGGTCACAAAAACTGGTTGGAGGTCTTTATATTGTCATTATATGTGCAAAGCTTCTTCCATGAACGTATTATTAGTAGGTAATACAGATGGAACAGTTTTGTCTGTCTTCAGCAAATTTCATGACTCTGTAGAGATATTAAACCCTTAAAATGGCTCCAATGTAATACTTTTGTTTGAAATTTGAAAACTAAAAGTTCACAAAACTTAGCTGAATAATAATAATTATGATTATTATTTTTTACAGAATTGAGTTTTGGACCTAAAATCACAAACATGTTCAGAGCATCGCTATCTGAAGTGACACACACCAGCTGATTTATCATCCAGCATTACTTTGCACTCGTCTTTTGTTTTCTTCACATGGGAGCTGTTGTGTGATTTATTGAAGTATCCTGCAGCAGTAAAAAGCTTCTTTATGTCGCCTGTGTAACACATCAAGGAACAATATGTACATACACAGTGCACACAAGAGAGTCTTGGATGTTTTAAGCTCGTTTAATTTTGTCACTTTCCAGTTCGAGCACACAAATTAAAAATGAATTAACAAGCTATTTTTCATGCTGTCATCTTGAAGTTATGTGTGTATTAGATATGACTACATGCAACAACAGACAAACTTGTTGTCGCCTGATTTCAGCCTTCAACGCTCTTGTTTCTTCTGTTGCAGAAACCTGTTAGACATGGACACCTTCTCCAAGTCAGATCCAGGTAACTGCTTCCTTTCATCCTTTTAATCAAATTCAATGTTCTTGTTTGTAATTTGTGCCCTGACGTGATTTCCCATTCCCCCGATGCCTTTTACAGCAGCACAGCACATTAGTCAAAGTGAATGTGTTCAATTTCATGCAGCATTTATTAAATCACTACCTCATGCACCTTATCAGCCAGCAGCAAGCATCAGTGAGCAGCAACACGCCGAGCGTCTCTCACAGCGTTTAGAGACACAATGCAGCAGCCCAGTGAATGAAAAGCTGCGTCTCAGGGGTCAACTGGCAAGGACTTTCAATTAAGTTGGTTTCCAGTTAGGGCCACTAATCACTGGAGCCTGACTGACACTTAATGATTACTGTCCACACACACACACACACACACACACACACACACACACAGTATGAAGCACAGAAAGCCTTGATAGCAGCAGCAAGTGGTGGACAATGGAAAAGTGCAACTTTGAGCGATTTGAAAGAAGAGAAAGAGAAGCAATAAAAAAAAATAAATTACAGAGAGCAAGTGATTCAGAGAAAGAAAGCACAAATGACAGAGGATGACTGAAAGTAAATAACATGGCTGTCAGGAAAGGTTTCAGCTTGATTGGCAAGTTTCAGACTGAGACAGACATCTTCTACAGTAGTTCTCTCTGAAGACTTAATTCACATTTTATCCTTCACATGCCATCACCATCTTTTGATTTTGCAGTTGCGTAACAAGCAGACCTCTGGTTGTATGTTCTTTTTTTAAATTTATTTTTTTTAAAAATCATTAGCTGTATCTGTAGACATGTGGCGTACAACAAATGTAAAATGATTCAGACGTGTAGCAGCTGGGAGTGTTTGATCTGATTAAAGCAGGTTCTGTAGAGTTCACTGAAAAACACAAGTCCAACCGAAATGCAGCAGAAGTGAATCCGCATGTAGTTTTCAGTTCAGTCTAATCTGATAAACAAACTTTTAAAAGAACCCGTGAACGCCACAAACTGTCTCAGTTTTGGCCTATTTGCTATCTCATACATTATATGGTGTAAAGGAACTACCTGAACATGTAAGAAACCAGATTGTACGACTTCATGAAGATGGAAAA
>NW_007578101.1:439458-445004 GCF_000690725.1 Stegastes partitus | reverse complement strand
CACTGTGCCTTGTGGTGCTTATGGTTTGTCATCACTGAGTCCATGCATTCCTTCATGCAGGCCGTCCCAGTGCTCCACAGTGTGTGAGTCTCGGTGAGTCGTGTATTCCACAGCGACTGTGTTTCTTTGTAGCACAGATGAAGAGGAGCCTCAGATCTGGGTGTCAGAGTACACACAGTGTTATCACTAAAAGAAAAGAAATTCTCTTTGAGCATTACGCTGAGCAAACCCGACAAAACCCATGCGAGCCTGTGCAGCTTTTTGGTTACCACAACAACAAAAAGTCAAGTCGGGTGAAGCAGGCGCTTTCTAACTTTAAATCCCCCTTAAGTGCAGGTGCTCTGTGTACCCTGTGCTATTTAGAAACACAGCCGGATTTGCAGAGAGAAATTTGTCCAACTGCTCTGTGGAACAAGACTCTTATTGCGGTGCAGACAACACGAGGAAACAAAGCGTGTTCAGGGAGGAAGTGAGCAGAAAAACCACTGCTCACACTTCTAGTCTCAGAAGAGAGATAAGCAGCAAAGGGTTTATGCTAAATATGGTTTTAATGTTCAACAAAGTAGCTCATGAACTATCGCTGGAGCAAGATAAAGCACTTCAGGTGTAGCTTTACACGATGCTGCCAGCTGCTGATCCATTTAATGCAAGTCACACAACTTTAAATGTCATTTATGTCACTTCTGGAGTAAAATAAACAATCAGAGCTTCATGCTTGTCATATGATGTTTTGCAGCTTTTAAAGACAACTGAGGCTGTTTGAAGTAACACCTCACAAGTTTTCACCCTTTTAAAAACCTAAATGTGCATCCTGACAGCGCCTTAATCTCACAGCCCCTTAACTCTCACAAGTACATCTTAAGACCTAATTATCTGTCAGTGTGTAGACGTGGAAGTCTTCTGCTGATTCCAGATCAGAGGGAACATTTTCCCATCTTGTTTAACAATCAGTAATTATCATAAAGCTCATGTGAAGTCAAAGAACATCAGATAACTTTGTGATATTGTAAAATGTTGATTTATTTGCACAGAAAAGGAAAAGGTAAATGTCAGCGGTGATAAACTTTTCAGAACATTTATCACGTTTATTATCATCAGAGATTTTTTTCCCAACATTAAACAGAGTGACAGTGAAGCAGAAAGGAGGCTTCAGAGAGGATTAGGGATTTAAAATCAGTGTTTTATCCATAGAGATCTTTTTATGAACCAAATTCAAAAGGCTGTTAAATAAAAGTTTGTGATAATTATCAGATTCGGCAGGATAATGATCTCTGCTCATCATTAAACAGGTGTCATTGCTAAATAACACATTTCAGGAGTTCTGTCCTCAGACAGGAGGAGAAATGTGTCACTGCAGTATGCTGAGAGGCACTGATCACATCTGAAGGATCAAAAAGCAGTCCAGCTGGGCTTTGTGAAGGACACACTTCTGAGTTTATTTTCAGGTGGTGACAACAAACTAAAGAATCCCAGACACACAACCAGGCAGCAGGCCAGGGCGCCTTTATTGACACATCCCATAGATTATTCTTCTTTTGCTGAGTGGAAGTGGAGAGCCGTGATGGAGGGTAATGATTGTGTCAGAGGGTTCCTGAACTTCAAACCCTTCCTTCCCACCGGGGGGACGGGGGAAGCTGGACTCGCTGTGGCCACAATGCCCCCTCAGCTCTTTCATGTGTCTGGTTAGAGGCCTCTGTCTGACCCGGGCGTCCGGCCGCAACAGGACAGGTCGATGCCTTCTGATAATGTCACACAGCATCGACGGGGTCTGATAAATGACTGAACCTGATCCACGATACTGGATCTGTTCAGAACCAGAGTCAATAAATGGTAATATTTGTGTGATGGACGCTCACTTCCAGGTTAAAGCTTGTGTCGGCAGGATCTTTAGTGGCCTTGTTGGATGATTCGATGTGGTAGTGGGTTGGATTTGTGCCATGTGCAGCTCATGCAGGAAGAAGACCGGTTAGACTCAGATGTCTCAGGAAGCAGAAGTATTATTCAATATTAGAGAATAGCAGGACAAACTAACACGTGGAAAGTCACCCTGAAGTCTGAAAACCATCTTGATACCAGGCTGCACCATGCCAGATGAGCTTTATAGTCCCTGCATAAACCCTTCCAGCACGTTCTTGGTCTACCACCGGGTGTCCTCCCAGATGGGCCCAGAAAACCTCTAAAGGACGGCACCCTGGGGATATTCTCATCAGATGCCTGAAACACCTCTGTTGGTGTCTTTGAACATGAAGGAGAAGCGACTCTAATCCAAGCTGCCTCCGGACATCTGAGATCCTCAGCCTGTCTCTGAGGCTGAGCCCAGCATCCCTGCAGAGGAATTTCATACACTTGAATCCAGGATCTCAATCTTTCAGTTCCTTTCCAGAGCCCATGACCGACTAATAAATCTTCACCACAATGGCCCAGTACAGTTACTGCTGACACTGAACCAGACTGTCTGTCCAGCTTACTCTCCATTGTCTTGTCCCTTGTGAACATGATGCAGAGATGCTTAAACTTTAAGTGTCTTGTAGAATTAGTTAGATGTTGTTTATTAACATACAGCGGTCAAGGAGTGCAATACCAGTCAAACGTTTAAACACATCTATTCATTCAAGTGTTTTTCTTTCTTTTGCACAATGTAGAACAAAAGTGAAAATCTTGAAGCAGGAGAATAAGCATGATTCATGATTCCCAGTGTTGTTGATGGTAACCAGCTTCATGAGGTCTGTCACTTGGAATGGTTTCCAGTTAACAGGTGGATCCTTGTCCAAAGTTATTTGGTGGATTTTCCATTCATCCATTTTTTTCCACTTATCTGGGGTTGGGTTGTGGAGGCAGCAGGTGAACCAGCTCCTCCTGGCCAGATGAGATATATAGTCCCTCCAGCGAGTTCTGGGTCTACGTACCTGGGTCTCAGAGGTGCCCAGAAAGGAAGCCTCCCTGGAGGCATCCTAATCAGATGTCCGAAACACCTCAACTGGCTCCTTTCAACGTGAAGGAGCAACGACTCTACTCCAAACTCTGGATGTCCACATTTCCCACCATATCTGTAAGGCTGAGCCCAGCCAGCCCATGAAAGAAACTAATTTTGGCTGCTTATTCCTGTGATCTGTTTCTTTCGGTCACGACCCTGAGCTCATGACCATAGATGAGGATTGGAACGGCTTTACACGAATACCACCAACAGGATCAGAGACAAGGTGGTGAGACTATCGGTTGTGTTGTGCCGAGGTAGTGTTCATATCCAGCTACTTCAGTAATCCATGTTATGGCAAGAACCTCTAAACTACCGACAAATAAATGACAGTTTTTCATCACTTTAGGTTCTAACCTTGATGTTCTCCTGTGTGATCACAAAAACCCTCAAACTCTGTGACCAAGCTGTCTCTCACGAGGACTGCAACTGGAAAGGAAGACCAACATTTCCTTTTGCTGCAGAGGACAAGTTCATTAGAAATAACAGCCTCAGAAATCACCAATTACCAGGAGCTCAGATTAGAGCCACATCATCGCTTCCCAGAGTTCAAGCAGAAGACACATATAATCATAAGCTGTTGGGAGGAGACTGTGTGAATCAGACCTTCATGTTGGAGCTGCTGCAAAGAAAACACTCATGAGGAAGGCCAAGAAGAAGAAGAAGAGGAGAACGACTACGACTCAGAAACTCAAGGACCTGACATTAGAACGATGGAAGTCTGGACTTTGGGTGACACTGTTGGACATTAGTGCAGAATTCACGACAAAACTTAGCCAACATGGCTGCCATGAGCTAATGAGCTAACCATGATTGTGAGTACAGTTTAGTTGTGTAATTTCTGGGAGACTGGATTGAAATATCAGATTCCCAATTCTGGTAGATTAATCGTAGCAACTGGACTTACATGAGTTCAGTAACAACCCTCAATTGAAACTGAAACTCAGGTGTTAACGTCTCCTTCAGGATATCAGGATGTGGAACTCCCAACCAGTCAGTCAGAACTGATGAAGCCTCCTGGATGAAGGTGGAACGTCTTCAAGGAACTCAATCAAGTCCAGTTGCTACGATGAATCTACCAGAAGAACCAGGACCTGGATGACTGAGGATCTTCACAGACATCAGATTCCCAAACAGCTGACTTTGCTGCATTCAGTCCTGCAGCAGCCTTTTACCATTAACTCCCTTCTGTCTCCTTTGGTTGGAGTTAGTTTTGTAGCAGTGGTGGTTTCCAGACAGGACTCTATAACCTGCTATGTTGTTATGCTGCACAGTGGTCTGACTGAAACAAATTCTACTGGAGCCGATTGAAGCTGCGAGACTGATTCAAAACAATGAAGCTGCCTGGCATGAAAACAGATATTATTTGCTAAAAGAGAATGCAACTCTCTGTAGAGCTGAGAAGAACGACTAAGTTGGGTGTTAATTTGCTGTTTTTTTCTCAGCGCCTACCTTCACATCACTCATCGACATCTGATCCTTTGTTAATATGAAAATATGGATTGTTGCAGTTAACTGCCGTCAAATATAATTTTGTGTTGACCGACATGAACACAAGATCAGATTTAATAATGAAGTGAAACCGTTTGGAATGCAGCCCGAGTATCGGCTGTCTGGCTGTATTCAGATCAGCTTTAATGGCAGCTTCTCATCAGAAGTCTATCTTCACTCTCTTTATCTTAATAGAGGTCACAACCAGATGTGACTTTTTTTCCCCAGAGCACCGCGGTTCGGTAACACAGAAATCCGCTGGGACTCTCTGTGAGCTCAACACTATGAAGGTGTTGCATTAAATACAGGCCACAGTGCCAACAAGCTGCAGCGCTGTAGTCTGATAACCTGCCTGAGAGCTCCAAAGTGGTACATTAGCTCTCTTCTCCAAGGATGGAGTTCCATTTTATCTTAATTCAAGAGCATGATCTTTCAATTTGAGAGCATTATTTCTTCATTTTCGGGTCAGATTTGGTCTCCCCTCCGGACCCTGTCCTCTTTCCTAAATAGCTCCACTTGGGTGAAAATCTGCTCTGCTCCTGTTACAAACTGTTTGTCTGCATTCAGGATTAATGTTGCTGCACCGACGTCCTGTGCTTTATTTTAGTGCATCTTCTCGTGCTCATGCTGACTCTCGGATTTGTGCTCTCACATGTGTGTGAAACAAGCCTGTGAAAATTCCTCAATCAATAAAATGCAGCTTTGACGCTGATCAATGAAACTGTCATGTGTAGACGTGACTTCTTCACAGTGTCCCTAACAGATGGTTTCTGTGTGTCTAGGTTCATCCACTCCTGCCCTCCAGGCCTTAGTATTTGCTCTTCGTCTTTTCACTTGCTCTTGTTGGACTTTTGGAGTTAATATAGACCCTAGTTTCTATATTTTATTTCACTATAATAGCTACATATAACCATGGACTGTATAACAGATGGACGTAGCTACGTACGTTGGTTCCTGCACTGAGAACATGAAGCCAGGGTTTTGCTCCTTCCTGGTTGACATCTTGGGTTTTTGGAGCCAATGTCATAACTACCTTTCTATTGACTGGAGACTTTTGTCAGGGTTGTTTCACAAAGATCCA
>NW_007578101.1:426188-439220 GCF_000690725.1 Stegastes partitus | reverse complement strand
CTTTGTGGAGCCAGCAGCTAGTGGACGTAGTGATGCTGCAGGTTTCTGACACTTCCGGGTTGGCTTCATGTTTCAGGGCCGGTTGCTACGTCCATCTTTTATACAGTCTATGCATGTAATCTATCCCGACTCACCTGATGTAGGTTACAGGTATAAGCCTGCCACTGGCCAATGATATCAGTCAGCATTCTCCCCAAACTCTGCCATCGTTTGTTACAGTTTTGTTCACCTGCTGCACTGAACCTGAAAGGGTTGCAGAGGATTTGGATCATGCAGTCAGGCAGCTTCACTTGCCACCGTGGTTGTGACTCATCTCGCTGCATGCAAATGTTCCACTATAACAATTCCACCCGTCACCATTTTATGGGAACACGGAGGCCACATACATCACTTAGCCACGCCCACAATCACCGTCACAATGATGTTTTTTCCCCATGATGTTGTGGTGCAGCCAGAGCCTTATATTCTACAGACTGGCATATACAATTAACCCCACAGTACACTGAATAGGAGAGAAAACTACGTCAAATTGTGGGGTTCTTTTGTTTGTTTTGTTTTATTATATAAATGTATACGTCCTTTTAACATCCTTTACAGCAGTTACTGTTTGTCCAGGTTGAGCAGATCACTGTCAGTATAAATAACAGTAGAAGCCTGCATTAGCTGTACAAGGCTTTCTCTTCCCCTGATGCTATCTGTGTGTTATCGTTCACTACAGGAAGCAGCAACAACCTTCTTGCTAATATTAGGGAAAGTATCACATGTTGCTGTTATAGTAAAAAATACATACATGTACAAGTACATGGAGGGCAGGAGTAGATGAACCCAGTTAGAATAGAATAATCTTTATTGTCAATGTTAAACAACAACCCAATGCAGTTTAGCAGTTTTTAGTTAGCAGCATACAACAGAAAAGCACAAAGTCATTACAAAAAGGGTTGCACTGTATATAATATAATAAAAATAGTTTTACACATGGTAGTATGTACAGCGGTGCAAGGTGAGGGTGTGGGAGGTATTGTACTTTATCACACAGTGTAAGGGACACAAAGAAGTAAAGCGAGTGCACCTGCAAGTGACAGCTTCATGGATCCACGTCATAATAATAATAATGATACATTTTATTTGTATAGGGCTTTTCAAGATACTCAAAGTCACTTTACAGCACACAAGATGTCGTAGCTGCCATTCTATTGACTGGAGACTTTTGTCAGGGTTGTTTCACAAAGATCCACGAGCGACAACACAAATCCGAGAGCAGACGTTTGGTGGAGCATTGTGACCGCGAGGAGATGCACTCAAACTGAAGCACCAGACGTTTGTTCTGCAGCATTGATTATAAGTGCAGACAAACAGTTTAGAACAGGAGCAGAAAAGAGTTTTTCATCCGAGCAGGAGCTGCTTTAGAGAGAGGTTTGGACAGAGGCCGTACAAAATGTAAAATGAAGAAATGATGCTCAAAATTGATGGAGAACACTTTAAATTACAGACAGGAAAGTAACTCCATCCTCCCGCTGTGCCCTTCCTCTGTTACCGTATGTGTTACTTCATATATAATCAGAATGAATGGCAGTCTGCCTTGAAAGCAGCTTGTCAAACAATTTTTTCCACCAAGTGTGTGTCTGCCGTCTCTGCTGGGCTTCATCTCTGTGGAAATGTGTGTGAGATTAGATTTTTGATTCAGGCTATCATCTGCTCACATCCTTTCGGCGGGCAGTGCTGACCTGGTAAAGCTCCCTGTGATGGGTTTCTCCTCACTCTGATAATCCGTTGCATGAATCTTTGCTTTCGCACCTAAAAGGCCCAAACCACTGACTGCTGCTTTGAAGTTTATCCCAGAAATATGGAAGCCCCATGAGTTCTACATTATCTAATTTCTACATTAACATCAAATACTTCTTCAGTTGGCACTTTATGATCTTCTGTCAATTCTCAAATTAATCTTTTTTCAAACTTTTATATCAAAGTAACTGCATCTAGTTTCACTGAATTTGGCTGGTGAGAAGTTATCAGGATGTACAGCATCGTCCCCTAACCATCACTGTACACTCTCTGACCACACTGAAAAGTCCCCTAAATTATTTCACAATTCCAATAAAAACATTCCCATCTGCACACAAGAGAGACTCCCAGTCATTAGTTCCTACTGAATACAACCTATAGGGGCATTTCCTACATTTGCAACCCCACTGGCAGCATGAAAGTAGATATTTTTCAGGTTTAGATGAATGACCAACTCAGGAAGGATCTGGGTTTGGGTTAAAGTAGAAGTAACAATAATGAACCAGATTATGGGTCATGGATAACCTCAGGTTTATGTAATTAGTTTGAAACAGGAACCAACAGCAGTGTTGTAGTCCAGTGTTCTATCAGCCTATTCATCCACCCCAACCTCCTCCCTACACTGATGCTGTGGCTCTATAACAGGGGTGTCCAGTCCTGGTCCTGGAGGGCCACAGTCCTGCATGTTTTAGATGTTTCCTTCTTCCATCAAACCTGATTCACATGATCAGGATGGTTATCAGGCTTCTGCAGAGCTTGATGATGAGCTGATCATTTGAATCAGGTGTGCTGGAAACATCCAGAACATGCAGGACTGTGGCCCTCCAGGACCAGGACTGGACTCCCCTGCTCTACAACATCACCTTATTCCATCATAGTTATAATGGCTTTCAGAGGGCGCTGTCCCAATGAAAAATGACCAGTGGGGTGTGTTTTATGGGAGGAGCGATGCTGCTTCTACAGCAGTGACATCAAACACAAACAAACCAACAAACATAAAGCAGCACTGAACTTTGGGGCAGTAGCGGGCTTTTTGTCAGGACAGTTCATGGAGTTGTGGTCAATGGCTGCATGCAAAGAAAGAGCCTTAAAGTTACCACACTGACAGTAACATTGTGTGAATGAACAATATATTTAATGATGTTGTGTTCAGTTATTCCTACCTGTACCATCCATCCATTCATTTTCTATACCCACTTTGCCACGTCCACTGTGTTAGCGTGCTAATGTTTGCTATGCATATCATCCAACATATAGCAGGTGCAGTACTGAGAGTCGTTGCACTTTTATGTTCCTATTTTTTAAGATAGAAATTCTCCATTAAAAATGTGCGTTTTTGGCCTAAAATAAAAGCTGCTGGAGCATTCCTGCTAATTAGCACTAAACACAAATTGCAGTTTAGGGAACTGCTTTGGGATCGGGATCCCGCAGGACTCCACGCAAATCTCCCGGGAACGTGTGATTGTAATCCTTGCTGCGGGCAAAAATAAACTGCAGGTCCCTGGATTTACTGTAACCAGAAGGATGGAGTTAACAAACGAAGCTGAAAAGAAGATTAAAGCTGGTTTTTATTATCCATATTCAAAGTAAGGCAAGTCTGACATATGGATAGAGTCCAGACCCAAATGCCCAGTTGTTCCTGACAAAGACCAAATTGGACTTTGTTGTGACAAATATGCTAAGTGTTGATATAAAGTCAGTGGAGCGCTGTGTGAGGCACAGACCAGGCTTCTGTTGGGTCTGTGTAGGTTGTAGCCTCAGCTTCCTGTTGTTCGCTGGCAGAATGGGAACCCGGAGCTGTTTTCTGCTGCTGGAGCTCATTTGCTTCAAGGTTGGATGTGTTGTGTGTTCAGAGATGGTCAACCTTGGTTGTAGAAAGTGGTTAATTGAGTTACTGTTTGCTTTCTATCCCCTCCAATCAGCCCGACCTCTGACCTCAGGCACCATGTTTTCTCCCAGAGAGCTGCTGCTGACTGCATGTTTCCTCTTTTTCCAACCATTCTCTGTTTGTGTGTGAAAATAGACGAGCAGTTTCTGAAATAGTCAGAACAACAACTGTGCCATGTGTGCTTTATCTATACTGTATGTATGTTCTGTCTTTATATGGCTCCTGTGCTGCACTTTGTTGTAAAAGGGCCGACATGGAAAAGTCTTTACCAACTTTCTACCAACAAACATCTGTGTTTGTGCTGTACTTCCTTCCCTGACACACACACACCCACACACACACACACACACACACACACACACACACACACACACAGTCTGGTCAGCGTCGGTAAATGCTTCACTTTTCCTCTTTCCACCAAATGGAATCAGTTAGCCAACCGTTCCTAAACTCTCAGCCTCTTGCCTCTTTTCTCTCTGTGTCGGTATTTATTAATTTAGCTTGACCCTGTTTTCTTCCCTCTTCCTTCATCGCCTCTCCTCTTTTTTTTCTTCCTCCTCTCCTTTGAAGCGGATGGCAGGGAGAATTGGGATGTACGGGTCCCAGCGGTGGTTGGGTCGTCGTGCTCGACTGGCCTCCTGTCCCACTGAAGCAGAAACGTTATGCTTTCTATACACTCGCCTGCCATTACCACGCTCTGCTTTTTATGTGGAGGAGAGAAGTAGGGAGGAAGGAGGAAGAGGAGGAGGAAGAGAAGATGGAAGGAGCAGAATAAGAGAGAGGAGGACTGGAGGGGGAACAAAGGAAAGAGAGGGAAAGGCAGGACCAGAGGATGACAAGAAAACACAATAAGTTAAAATAAAACTTTATTAATCCTGAAGGAGACTGTTGTGGCGTATATCGCTGGGAAAAAGCAAAATGACATGAAATGCAGCTCCTAAAAAGTAGAAAAGCAATAAGATGTAAGCATGATAGATTGCTAAAATAAAGTAAGCAAGCTAAAATCAGGCAGTAAAATGATCCGGAGGTAATAAGATGATATCACATATGATGATGAAATATTGCACCTGAAAAATTAGATAAAAATTAAACATTGCACATGACGCTGGATCTAAGTGTCCAGTGTTTTAGCTGCCGTTCCTTCAGAAAGAGAAGGAGAAAAAAGAAGGATAGAGGAAAAGACTGAAGATGATTAAAGAGGACAGGAGGAGGAAGGAGTGGAGGGAGGAGAAGGTGGCAGATAAAGGAGTAGAAAGCCGAGAAGGAACATGAGAAAGTAAACAAACTCCTTTTTTTCTGTCAGTTTCTGTGTGATCCTATTTTATTTTTCAGACAGATGTGAAAACAAAAAGTGCTCTCGGTGGGCAAACTGCAAAATATTCTCTCAGCGCTCGTTCCAAAAAGTCATCTTCTAGCAGCGGCAGTGGGAGCAGAGAGAAGGGCAGCTTTAATGGAAGCGCTGCACTGCTTTTAACCTTCAGGAGGCCCGAGAAGACCCAGAGTGTTTGGACAGCCAACTGAGCTGTCGGCTGAAACACTGGGCACGGCGCTGAAAGCTCTTTACTGTGGGTGTCTGTGTGATTTATCGTCTCTCTGAATGAAGCCGTCGTCTTGTTTTGTGTTTTGTGTCTGTGTTTTATTCTGAGTTTGAATTCCTCTGAACGTTCTTTTCATATTTTCTTTTCTAATCATGTAAATTCTATGTGTACTATTTGCTTTATAATACACTGTATGACTGTGTGGACTATCAGCCAGTATCTGGGAAACTGAATGTGTCCTTGACTGAAGTCCAGAACCAATGTGCAGCGCTGTTAATGAAGCAAAGCGAAGCTGTGGTTGAGGAGGTCGGGGTGGTGGATGGGCCAGTGCTGCATTCAGTTTTCCTGTAGGAGTTAGCATCCAACACCAATTAGAGTCACCAATTTACTAATTATTATTTGGTTGCATCCCATTGATGGACACAGAATAAAAGCTGGAACCGTAGACTGTCGTGGAGGAACCAGGATCTAAGCTGAAATCTTAAGCTTGTGGTCAAACAAATTGAATTTCCCTTCTGGGATAAATAAAGTATTTTTCATTCATTCATTTCATTCAAACATCGCTGTGGACTGAGATGAAAGCTTCAGATCTGCACGGACTGAGAAGGAAACTGTAGTTTTATTCACATAAATACCAAAAACAACCTTCCATCCTCTCCTTGTGCCCTCTTTTTATGCACTTGTTTAACAGCTCCAGACAATAATACCACCTAAAAACTCACATAATGTAATGTCAATGAATGGAAATTAGGATTAATTTTCACGTGCTGCTTTTCTCAAAATCTTTTTTAATCTCAGGGCAATGAACTCAACCTGGACCCCTCATTGTTGTCTTAGTTGCCTAATCTTAACCATCATCTTAATGTTGTACTGGACCTCAACAGTCGTTCCATAATCTCAGTCACGCCATCATCTCCATGTGCAGAAACTTTATTTAAAAAATAAATATATATTCGAATCGTCAAATACGGCTTCCTTACACGGCTTCTTGTTTGATGTCAGAGTTTCACCGAGTCAAGCCCGGAGATGTAAAATGCATTAGTTACATGAAAGGACCTCCAGACACAAAGTGTTGAGAACAGCAAGTCTAAAGCTTTCATGAGGCGCCTGTACAATACAGCATTATGGGAACTGATGAAAGACAAAGCAACACAAACCATGAAGGCACAAGTTCAGGAGAGCAGCGGATCGGCAAAGTTTCTGTGGTGGTTCCATTTCCAGCAGATGTTACGTATCCGACCAGAACCAGTCAGTTCTTTACTTTTACTTTACTTGAACAGTCCTGCTTGTTAAATGTGTGTTTTGGTTGTTTTTTTAGAGGTTTGAGTGATTCTGAGTTTGTGTTTTATGAATTGTAACATAAAAAACATCCAGCCGACTAGAATAAATCCGATCTGACGGAGCTGAGAGCAGGAATTCAACTCATCTATTTCTAATACCTTCAATCATTAAACTTTTTTCTCTCTTTATAGACCCTGTGTAGGTCCATTGTTCTGCAGCAGCACAGAGCAACCATCCAGCATGCAGACTTTTATGTCTTCTCTGAAATATTATTGTATATTTTCTGAATATTGATGCTTTAGGAATCTGTTCTCACACAGTTATATGTAGATGCTGGTTGTTTTTAAGATCGTCAGGAAGCTGCAGGAGGAGAAGAGTGGACGATCATTAAAGGATGGACACTGTTCTGAGCATTTTACTCGGTTGTGTTTATCTGCATTACTTGTGATTTCATTTACTCATGAAGTGCAAACCTCTGAGGCCTACATGTGTTTGTGTCTCTTCCCAGTGGTGGTGTTGTATGTCCAAGGCCTGGGAACCAAGGAGTGGAGGGAGGTGAGTGAGCGTCTTTACATCTTCAGCCCACATGTAAACGTTACACCTTCAGATGCAGAATTATTGGATTCAGCGCTCAGCTTTTAGCAGAAATCAGAAGCTTTTAGTGTCAGAAGGACTGAATGACACTAAATATTTGTTTGGTATAAATTCTGTTTAACTGCACGTTCTTTCATCGTCGTTGTTGTTTCTTCAACGTAGGAAAGTCGATATTTTGTGTTCCTTTGTTTTTTTTTAACTTGCAAGACAACTCATGAGCAAAACAACCAGAAATCGACTGAATTACTCCAACATTACAACTTACAGCGTCGGGTGGTGTTCAGGTGTTTGAGCAGAGTTGTGGGTGAGCTGGTGTGCTCAAGCTGCAGTGAATGGGAAGAAGCAAGAACTTCATACATCTGTGCATTCTAAAGCAGGCAGCTATGTAGAGCTACGTGTAAACCGTTTAACCTCTGAAGACATGGGTGGACAGAACATTTTGGGTTATATTACCACAGTGGTTAATTTTTGTTATTTTAATTAATTAATTTTCTTATTTTTTTAATTTTTAAAAAATATGTATTATTATTATTATTATTATTACTATTATTATATTTTATTTTTGTTTTATTATGTATATATTATTTTGTAAAAATATTTTTATATATTTTTGTAAAAATATATATTATTTATTTATTTATTTATTTATTTGTTTATTTATTTATTTATTATTTTTTGTTCTATATAGAAGTTTTTTTTCATAGAAATAAAAAGTGCATATCGAACAAGAGCTCAGGTCTTTAAAAGTTGAGGCAGGGAGGGAACATTTTCATGACAAACAAACTGAACTGTTACTTTGATAAACAGATATTCGTTTTTAAGAAGACTTAAGATGAAAACAGCAGCTTCATGTGTTGTCTTTGATTTCGATACGATTCTGAATGTCAAACAACAACAACAACAAAATATCACCTACAAAGCAGAACACAATAGCGATAACATAAGATGTCATGTTTTTGCTCTGCCCCCATGAGCCCTCATACTGTTTTATATTTTAAATTTATTTAACTATTTTCTGCAGGATGAAAAAACTTTTACAGCTGGTTTTACCGTTTCAAGAGTCACTGGACAGCGTGAAACTAATTAAAATGAGCTCACATTAACTCACATTTTGAAGGCAGCAGGGGAACTATAGCTCCAAATCCTTCACACTTCACCGCTTTTGTGTGGATTTCTGAATTGCTGAGTCATGCTATGCTAAATATGAACGCAGTGCTGCACTGACAGTATGTTAGAAACAAAAACAGTTCTCGTCAGCGTCCCCAAAGTGGCTCTAATCAGATATGAGGAAATATTTTTAGGCTGCAGCATCTCCCACCTGCCATCAGATCTGTGCATAAGGAGTAAACACAACCACTAATCCAGCAGCGCTGCAGTCTGAAGCACTGAGTGTCAAAATTACCACTTAGATTCACAGGAATGCACTCGACTCCTTTTTAGAGAAGTGAGATAAATGCTATGCAGCTAATGTAGGTTGATTTTAGACCCACTTGCTTTAAAAGTCACTGAGGAAAGGTTTAATCACAATCACTCCAGAAAAACACATCCCACAGAAAGCAGGAAGAACAGGATCCTTGAAAAAAGCATTTGTGAGAAACCCAAACAAACGGACATATTAAAAAATGGCCTGAGCCTTCCTGCAGTAAGGTCACAAGTAAAGAGAGTCTAAGCAGGCGTGGAGCAGCAGAATGTCCTGTGACGGTCACACTGATCACACTGTTTCATGGCAAACAGAATGTAATAAAAAATAAGCCCTTCTGTGAAGCCCCAGCAGCCAAATATAGGAATTCATAAATTGGAAAACCATCGGAAACGCTTCGGGAGGTCGGCCTGGAACACCGGCTGTGTGTAAATACGAAACCTCATCTCTCTCTCCGTCCGTCGTCCTCCTTCATGGCTCGCCGTCTCTCTTGCAGTAATTTGCACTTTGTGCCATCAAAGAAAATCAGTCTCACCTCAGTGGGGATCCGCACACATGCGCACAGATCTCAGCGAGGCTCAATCAGTCTCACAGGGAGACGACGCTTTCAGCTGAGCGCTATACGCTCACACACACACACACACACACACACAGCAACACACACACACACACACACACCATCTGCAAAGTGGTGTTGGATGCACCCATAGAGCAGTATGGATCAGTTTGCAGGTAAATAATTCTGTTTGTGTGGCTGTAATCACAGCTATCCGATGCTGAGTGGCAGCCGGCCTCAAAACACCAACAGAACATTGAGTTGCTTTAAACGTATGATTGGCTGCAGCGCTTATGCTGGAAAGAAAATGACAGTTTTCTCTTATGTGGGACTGAATTTATGTTTTTAGATGTGTGGCTTTTAAAAACACTCTGAGGAATCTGCATGATGGCGTTTCACTGCCTGCACACAGAGCTGAATAATCTGCTGCTTCCTCAGTGAGAACCCTGAAGCTTCAACGAGTCCTGTTGGATAAAGGGTTTAGGAGGAGCAATGATGAGCTGTATGATAATTATGGGATGTTTTCCTTTTGAAAGGGAGGCAGCACATAAACCAGTGATAGCCGTCAGTATGAACACAAAGTCCTTGTTTTAATGGGAAAAACCATATCTATACTGTAGGAGTGGAATCATGACTGTTAGACTCCAGCTGTTAGTTTTTAATGACATCAGTGAGACTGTAAATGGATTCATAGATTAATATCAGCAGCAATGACACTTAAAACACCCTAAACCATAATGTTTGTCTGCATCAAGGACTTTTGCCTTTTTTTTTTTTTGCCACATTTTAATGTGGAAATATTACAATAATGCATTTAATATTTTGGGCTGCAGCAGGTGGTTAGCACCGTGGCCTCACAGCTAGAAGGTCGCCGGTTCGCGTCCCGGTGAGGACACCCGGGATCTTTCTGCGTGGAGTCTCCATGTTCTCCCCGTGCAGCGTGGGTTCTCTCCGGGTTCTCCGGCTTCCTCCCACAGTCCACAAACATGTTGAGGTTAATTGGTGATTGTAAATTGTCCGTAGGTGTGAATGTGAGTGTGCTTGGTTGTCTGTCTCTAAGTGTAGCCCTGTGATAGACTGGTTACCTGTCCAGGTGAACCTGCCTTCACCCTCAGTCAGCTGGGATAGACTCCGCCTCCCATGACCCTGGTGAGGATTAAGCGGTCTGTAGATAATGGATTCATATAATATTTCCAAATTAAAATGTCAAAAAACAACTACACTGAGTTTATATATGTGGTTAACCTGTGTCCTTATTTTATCCCAAATGTTTGAAACAACAAACCCAAACAAATCTAGTTTGTTTTGTTGTTGTTATAGATGTTTTCTGTTGTTTTCAGTCTCTGCTTTCTATTTTTTTTTTTCAGTTGTTTCCAGTTGTGTCCTTTTTGTTTTCTGTCACTTTTTTGTGTTGTTTTTATTTACAGTTTTCTGTTGTTTTCACTCGTTGTTTTTTATTGTTTTCATTTGCTGTTTCTACTGCTTTCAGTCTCTGCTTTCTGTTGTTTCCTTTTCAGTTTTCTGTTGATTGCAGTCACTTGTTATTGTTTTTATTTGCTGTTTTCATTGTTGTCAGTCCCTGTTTAGTGCTGTTTTTACTCTTTTCTGTAGTTCTCAGTCACTATTTTCAGCTGTTTTGTCTTTTTTCGTTGCTGCTTTCTGTTGTTTCCTTTTCTGTTTTCTGTTGTTTTTATTTGTTGTTTTCAGCTGTTGCCAGTCACTGTTTCGTGCTGTTTTTACTCTTTTCTGTTGTTCTCAGTCACTATTTTCAGCTGTTTTCTCTTTTTTCGTTGCTGTTTTCTGTTGTTTTCAGTCACTGTTTGCTTTTGTTTGCGCTACAAACCTTCTTGGTTGAATTTAGGAACACATCTGCTCTAACCACAAAGCTGCTGTTGTTTCTACATTAATGAGCTCCTAAAAACTGCTAAAGTGTCTTTAACACTCAGTAAATCCTTCATCTCCAGCTACGCCTTTAGTTGCTCTGTCAGGTTTCCAGCACATCTTTCTTATCACTGTCTTTTATTTCTCTGAGGTTTCCCGTTTGCAGCTTGACTGACAGCGACCGACTGAAATGGATTTCTGCTTTGCTCATGGATGCAACATACCTTTTTAAACTTCGTATACAGTAGATGGGAAAGTGTTGGGTTGCTGGAAGCGATAGAGCGCTAATCCTATCACAGATTTAGAAACTGTGCAGGATAAACTCTTAAGCCTCCATCAGAGCAAAGACATCACAGTTGGAAAATATCATAAAATGCTTCTCGCTTCTTTGAGAAGATAAAAGTTTATCTGAGAGCATCCTATACTTTACTTTGTGTGTCTCTCCATCAGCCAAAGCTTCTTCCTTCCTCTCGCTGTGGAATATCTGAAGCCTTTTTTTTTTTCCCAGCACGAAGCCGAGACTCATGGTTTTGGATGTGAATGTGTTTTCCGTTGCTTTTTATTTTTGTAAATCCGAACTGATTGAAAAGCAGAAGAGCTTTTTTTCTCTCCTCTTCAGGCCCGGGTTGCCAGGTTGGAGTGCAGCCACAGTTGGAGATCTTCCATATGCTTCCAGGTCCCACTCATCTGCCCACTTCCTTCTCTTCCAGGCCTCTCGGGCAGTCGTACAGCAGTCTGTTAGCGGGCAGAAAGGAAACGAGCCGCCTCCCTCCCCGTGACACGTGCGTTGTCACCGGCTTGTAGCGCGTGGGCTGCCCGAACACGCTGAAGGCAGATCTGGCTGAAGGCGATTTTTGATGCAATTAGCAGAAATCTAATTCTCACACTAATGAGAAGAGAGAAATAATTACAGCTCTGCCAGAAACAAACAATTGAGACTTTTTTTAAGTGGGTGACAGAAGTGGAGAAAAGTTGCTGAACAAAAGAGGGAAGCAGAAACTCTTTGAAACAGACCTTATTAGAACATTCTTCTGTCAGGACCAGAACCAGGAGGTCCTGTTGAATAGAAACCAGCCTCCAGCTCTCTCTCAGCGTTCGGCTCCCCAGAAGACTTCATCGACTTCTTTCACTGCTTTCATTTCTACTTATTAGTCTGCAGGCGAGCGGCTTTGTTGGAAAGTTTCACCTCCAACACGGTAAATTCTGAATGTTTCACCCTCTGAAAAACCAGAACCAGTCCGTTTCTTGTCCAGCGCTACACAGGAGGAGCAGCTCCTTATTGTCCTCAGATGAACATCCAAAGAACGATCGCATGCTGGAGATCTTCTGTGTTTAGTTTGTGTTCACATCAAATGATTATAAATAAAGGGAATTAGTCCCAGATTGTGTGTAATACCAGCTATGGAAACAGAAATCTCCTGCTCTTCTTTGTTAGGAAAATAAAAAACTTCTAAAACAAACCGGAGCTATAATGACTGCACCTAAAGTTAAAGGACGTGCTCGTATAAATAACGCAGAATATTCTCCTTTTTATCAACTAAAACTACGACAGAAAACACAAGAACAACCTGATTTTCACAAAGAAAATGAAACTAAAATGAATTTAAACACGATATCTGTAGATGTGAACTCTGACGTTTTATCAGTGAATAAAAACTGAACAATAACAGACAGATAAACGAACTATCGAACTGTTGTTTAAATATGAAGTGTTTCCACATCATCTGTGGATTCACCTCCTTCAGCTCCTGATCCAAGTGTCCTCAGCCGCCCAGAACATCAGTAGAACCCGTCACGCTGCTGTCGATGAAGAAGTTCTTTACATTTGGTAACATAACGCGTCGGTGAAGCTGAACTAAACTCATCAACAAATTAAAAGGAGAAGCAGGAATGAAGCCGTCTGTGTGTAAAACCTGACTAAACCTGGCATATTTCTGTCAAAGGATGAAGGATTCTGGATTCTGGGGCTCATCGATCAGACAGTAGAAACACTAGAGACTAATTCTCCAATAGACAGGAGCTGCAGTGAAAACCTTTGTTTCTATAACGAGATGTTGTGATTAATAACTAAACAATAACTCCTTTAACCTCT
>NW_007578101.1:424939-425885 GCF_000690725.1 Stegastes partitus | reverse complement strand
ATTACATTTTTGTACATTCTGTACCTTTAAGAAGACTTAAATCTAAATTAGAAGCTAAATTTTAAATGAATTTGGAACAAAAAATAAATTGACAATAAGACAACATCACAACATAAATATTTCGTTCTTTATCTTTTATTTTTGATTATATTTAACCATTTAATGAATGTTTCAGGGAACACTGACATTCCTGCCAAACAGGAAAAGAAACAGACTCCAGTATCTGCAGTCGCTGATGAACTCCAGATAAACAGTTTTTTTTAGTTGGCCGACTGTCTGTTACCTTATTTTTTATTCACGTCAGCGATGGATCATGTGCTTCTTTTAGTAAACTGTAAATGATGTAGCATATGAGCAGAAAAACTCCTCAGAGGAAGCAATATTTGGCCTTTTTTTGTTTCTGAAAATATAAACGTGTCCCTGATGGATTCATCCTGAACACGACGACTTTGTTCTCAGTGCTTTAACTGTCAGACCTGAGAATCTGTGTGCGGTTAAAGCATTTAGGTCGGCTGCGATCACAATGACGCGCCAGAAGACGTAAATAGCTGCTGAAGTTCCCTCTGCGCTGCCACCTGAGTGAACTGCACTCAGGCCTCCTGCTGCTCCGAGACAGTTTGGATCCTGCTGCTGGTTTTTACCGTCAGAGGAAAGAAGACGATATCCCACATTTGTTTGTTTGTTGGAGTGTGACAGCAGATTTCAGGAGTTATGTTTGTACATGAGTCGGTGACTCTGTGATGCTGAGGAAGGCAGAGCTGAGCTTCAGCAGAGCGATCTGGATGTCAGGAGGCGGAGCTCAGCTTTGACTTACATTAACCCCTGAACATATATAAGGGGTGAAAGAGCAAACTGCCTTCAGCTCTGAAGACAAACAAACAGACTGATTTTTATAGGAAAGGTATAGAATCTGCTTGAATCAGCGTTTTCCTGGTGACGCTCTGCT
>NW_007578101.1:420078-423588 GCF_000690725.1 Stegastes partitus | reverse complement strand
GAAAGTTGACCAACTAGTTTCTATCTCAGAAAATAATCCTGAAGACTCAATCTGTAGGGCCTTTGCTATAGATCAGTGTTTGGAATCGACTAAGGCAGGTTTTCTACAGTGTCCGTCTGTGGCACTTCATTTGTGTGATAAGTTGGGTCGGATTTCTTCTTTTAGTTTTTCTGCTTTTCAGAATTTTCCGCCGTCAATCAGCTGCCTCCTGGGCTGCTTCTGACGCGCTTCTAGAACTAAAACAAGACGTTGCATCTGAATATAAACTAGTGTTATTTACAGTAGTTGTGAATGAACAACTTAATGTTGTGGGAGAGCTGCAAGGTGGATCAGTGGTTAGCATCGTGGCCTCGCAGCAAGAAGGTCGCCGGTTAGCGTCCCGGTGAGGACACCTGAGATCTTCTTGCGTGGAGTCTCCATGTTCTCCCCGTGCAGCGTGGGTTCTCTCCGGGTTCTCCGGCTTCCTCCCACAGTCCAAAGACATGTTGAGGTGTGATAGACTGGTTACCTGTCCAGGTGAACCTGCCTTCACCCTGAGTCAGCTGGGATAGACTCCAGACCCCCCACGACCCCAGTGAGGATTAAGCGGTGTGTAGATGATGGATGGATGGATGTTGTGGGGATACATGCTATTAGCTGTGGTGTTAATTTCAGGTTAACTGGAGCTATGAGGCAGCTGATAAAGAGGCAGACCATTGGCCTTTTTGACTTTTCAAGCAGCATTTCTTCTTCATCTAGCTCCAAAAACTACACCGTAATCACATGTCCAGCAATACAATAACAAAATGATGTCAACTTTAAAATACACTAGATTTCATACGTGTTGTCGCCTATTCCCCGGATCTCTTCCATATGTGGACACTGTGGATCTACACTACATCCCCTGCCTTCCTCCAGCCTTCTACCATAATTGCTGCAAACATTGGGGGGTAGTTTCAGAATGAAACACAACAGTGGGTGGTAGTAATTTGCTTCCACGAACACCCTAGGGAGTCCATTCTTTATGGAGGCAGGTATGTCTTTCCACTGCCATATTCTTCTTTCTGACTCCACCTTGTGTTAACTGGGAATGTAAATTTGTATTTCATCTTAAGACGAAATGAGGTCAAGTCACAGAAAAACATCAAACACCTAAAAAGACTGAGAGAGTTCACATTATTCTTTGTTAAATATACTCAGGAGATGAAAGATCAGTCATACAGTGTGTGTTGTAGACCACATGGAACTGGCACCAGGATGTGGTTTGCACAGGTTCCTAAGTGGAAACAACCAGTTTAAAACAGCAGCACCACAGTTTGGGTTTATCTACCAGAACTATTTCCTGGTAAACAGCAATTTACTTCATCACTTCTGTGCTGTGTCTTCAGCTGCAGCACCAGATGCCAGATACAGGTTTGAGTTTTCTGTTCAAGCACAATGGAGCCAGACGTGACAAGTCTCAAAGCTCTGCAGCATCCATCCCGGCTGTTAGCAAAGTAAACCATGAAGTAAACCCAGCATGTAGCTGTCCCTAAGACCACACAGGAGGAGAAACCATACAAGATAAAAGGAGCTCTGTTTTATTGATCTGAAGGTGTTGGTAGGTGTCGTCTTCCCTTTGGACAGAACTAGGCTTATTACTGTTTCCAGTTTTTATGCTAAGCTAGGTTATCCAAACTAAAGCGAAACCAGTTTTCTGAAACATCATGATGAGTTTGATGAGATAAGATGTGAGAACGTGGTCTCATCCCAGTGCAGGAAAGTCCAAGATGGAAAGAGTTAAGCCTGTTCTGCTCCACTGAGCAGGTCTGCATTAACTAGACGACTCCCCAAAGGCTCTGAAAGGCCTCCAATTACTTTGCACATATCAAAACTGATTATAAGTGTAACTGACTGTATATACCCCTGAGACGTCAGGAGGACACTGGCTTCATCATACCTGTGTTCATAGCTCACATTTTTCTGCTGGGAGATAAAAACAAAACCCCACAAACCCTGGGTGTCTGAGAGCTGCAGTGGTTTGCACTGCAGTGGCCGCTGCATTATTGATGAAGTAATTAGTTGCCTTCTTGAAAATGGACAAATAATACCGAAGCTTACATTTAACAGAAAGGAAGTTTACCAACTTCATCACAGAGTTATAAATATATTTATACGCTGGCAGATGGATTGATTCACTTTTTATGAACTAAAGTTTTTTTTTCCTGAAATGCAGAAGGAAGCAGGGCTGTGAAGGTCATTAAACACTTTTTCTCTTTAATGAAGTTGCTTGTGCCTGTATAGTATTTTAAACAATATTTTAAACAACCAAGACCACAGTTGTGAACACCATCAACCCCACCTACCTCCTTCCTATGAGAGTAGCTCGGTCTGATTTGGGTGTGGGGCAGCTGGAGGTCCACACCAAGACTCATGTGGTTGTGTAGCAGGTTGGCAGCACTGAACATGTCTGCATGCAGACAAACATGTTTACAACTGTTTTCTGATTTCTGTCACAGCAGTAGAGATGTTGTTGAGAGAAGAGATTTTGACTTGGAATACACTGTTTATGCTCAGAACCTGAAGGATGGCTTCGTTCCATTAAAGTGCAATAGAGCCATTATTATTATTATTATTATTATCACTTACATCTTCTCTCGATGTGTGAAAATTTCTGACGTGAGGCTCTAACATAGCGTTTCCCTTTTCTTTTACTGTAACTGTCCATCATCTTTTCTTTTCTTTGCTCTTTTACGTTACAGTTTTTACAAGTGCAGGAGTTGTTTTTCCTAATGAGGACCACTAGAGTTTAATTTAATACAAAAATCTAACAGGGTGCCAAAGCTGTACATGGAAATCTGTATGCTGCATTTCATTTATCATCTCTTGTGGTTTTTCTGCTCTTTACTTTACGAACACGGTGACAAATGAAATGTGAAAACGAAAAGAAACAGAAATAAACATATAAATAGTGACAGCTTTTGGAGTCATTTGTGAGAAGTGTACTCCTTTCAGGTCTTGTTTTGTATTATTATTGATGGGCAGTGGGCTGTACTGGTCTTCCAGTGTGCTGTACTGGTCTTCCAGTGTGCTGCTGTCACTGCTGGATCAAAAGATGGTGATGCAACAGTGAGCCAAGAGATCTGCCTTCTTTTTCTTCCATCTGCACCTGCTCTTAACTCCAGTGGGAATATGATGAGACTCTCTCCCTGCTGTCCCTTGAGGCATGTCAGGGCTCCTCCACTGTGAAGCCAGACAGAATAGTTCTGGTAAATATGTAACACGGGGCTGCGTTTTAAGGATCAGTGGGGCTGCTGCTGCTACTGCTGGCTGTTTTGGCAGCTGTCAGCAGAGCGGTGGTGGCAGGAGGTCTTTAAGTTTCTGTCCATGACAGCAACCCGCCGCTTCAACTTCACCCAGAACTGCTGTGCTGTCAGGAGGAGGAGGCTTTCTCTATATGTCTATAGTATATGTGGAGAATGTACAGTATGTGGGCGCTTCTATACATTTATCCTTATTTGCATAGTACATGGATTACAAGTACAACTGACA
>NW_007578101.1:413623-414553 GCF_000690725.1 Stegastes partitus | reverse complement strand
CAGTTTTTGTTTCACATATGAATAAATTGTTGACCTCTATGGGAGCAACGAGGGATTTTATCTTAAGTGTCATAAACCGTCATTAATTGTTGTTTTCAGATTCAGAAAACACATCAGATCTGTAAAGGCTCAGTTCGATCCCTTTACTGTAACATGTTCCTGAGCCCAGCGGTGGTGCTGATGTCTTCCTCTCTCTGCTTCGCTTCATTAGTTTGTTTCTCCCAGAGCCTGACCACCGGCCTTCCCTGTTCCCCCAGGAGGCACACAGCCATGCTCGCCTACCTTTCCAGCAGTCTCTGGAGGTTAACAATAAAAACGGTCCCATCTCAATTTATCCTGACATTTCCTGTCCACACTGCGGGTGCAGCATGTATTCCTGTATCCTGATCCACTGGGGCGGACTGGTTTCTCCTGCTCACCTCTCCATGCGTCCTCCTTTCTCTCTCTATATTATCTCCTCCTCTTGCAGACAGGTCATTACAGATGCAGCAAAAAGGGAGAAAAGCTGCCCGACCGCCTCCAGTGCTGCTGTTCTGTTTTCCCGCTACAATACTGCTGGGAGCTGAAACCTCGCGCGCTCACATATGCAGCGTAATGGACTGCCTCGTGTCGGAAACCCACAACTTTCCTCATCAGCCGCAGAGAGAGCGGGTCCCCTGAAATCAGTATCTCCGCTACTGTCTTGCGTCATGTTTGATTGAACGTGACGCAACTCGGCAGTGCATGAGGACAACAGGGACATAGCCGGCGGTGTTTTTCATGATTACTTTGCAGCAGCCTGGTGTTGGTCGCTCGCTGTCAGAGCAGTAAAATGAAAGCGACGTAACAACCCGTCTTACCTCAGTCACTCCATCGCAGGCTCACAGAGAGATGATGAAAGTTGACCAACTAGTTTCTATCTCAGAAAATAATCCTGAAGACTCAATCTGT
>NW_007578101.1:403244-408853 GCF_000690725.1 Stegastes partitus | reverse complement strand
CTGGTCTGTTGGGGTCAGACCACATGCTGCACCTTAATCTTTATGCTGAAGGTACAGTTGTACTTCAAAAAATTCTCTGCAAAGTCCCACTGGGATGGGCTCCATTTTCAGAGTGATGATGAAGTCCTCCATGCTGTTGGAGCATCTGGAGGCTGAAGATGTGACCTTATTCCTCGTAGTGATGGTGAATACTGAGTGGACCAAGTGCATTGAACTTAAAGGAGGCTATACTGAAAAATAATACAGGAACAATCTGTCTGCTCTGGTGTTTTCTATTGAGGCTGAGAACTGCTTGAAGTTCCCTCATAGCTCTTTCAGACTGGCTGGATGCTTGGCCTTGTCCTGCTGCAGAATTCATTGATCAGATGTCCTTGTGATGGTATTGTGGGGAGTGTAACAATGTCAGCATACTAAATCCCTCAAAACTTTTGCGCTGTGCTCTCAGTAACATTTAAGACACCCCAGTGGTAAAAAGAAATGAAACAGTGGCCCTGAAACAAAAGGTACGGCTCTGGTTTTACTATCAAGCTGAACAGTCTGACTGGGTAGCATCCAGCCAATTATAATAACTACCATCCATTAGTACCCACACTATGTGGGATGTAGTGTCAACTAATGATTAGCCTGCTGACTGGCTTTGTGGTCATTTAATGTGATCGTCTGCACACCACACAGCTGTGTTGCTCTCATGTACTCATACTGAACTGTGGTCATCTTCTAATACACAACAGACATGTGGAAACACGTTGATCGTTATTCAGACATGATGCTACCTGTTGACTAAACTTTAGTGCGCGCTTCACTTTTTCATAGCTATTGAAAACGTAACTTTGCCTCTTGCGGCAATCGAAACTCATCCCTCTGAACGCTTCAGCAGCCACTGACGAGTATTACGACCTGTAACCAAGACTGACTGAAATCCAGATTGAAGCCTGATAGAGAGGAGTCTGTTATCTCCACTGTAGGCTGGCAGAGGAGAGCAGGGATGGAGGTGGGAGTGGGGGTTAGAGGTATCTGTCAGATCAATAGCTCATCATCGTTACCTTCCTGAAAGCATGATGGCATTGTCTTGTGGAGGACTGAATGTGTGATTGTAAACCACCAACAGGAGATTCATTTATGTCTGAGGATGCTGTTTATGTTCATCACAGAATGACAGGATATGTTAGCAAACTACTGCCCTGTTTTGATGGACACAGTGGTTCCATTACCACTGAAGTGTTGCTTTCTAAGCTAGCTCTGTATGAATCATTACACCCAGTTTATGGTGTAGTAGAATGCTCCGTTGGAACCACGATTGGGCTCTTGGTCGTTTTCCTCAAGCGGTTTCTAAGCAGTTTTTGCAGTGTGGTGGAGCACATTGTCCTGTGCAGAGAGACTGCTGCTGTTTCCATGTTGGGTCTGCATCAATGCACCCAATGGACCCAAGGCTTCCCAGAGTGATTATTGTAGGTGGTTTCTCCCTCTCTAGTGGTACGACCCGTAGGAAAGTACCATAGATGAGCTACTGAAAACCAAAATTAAAACAAATAACCCGCGTTTTGACAGTGGTTTCATAAAGGACTGGTTAGGTGCAAAACAGCTTAGTTGAATTTCGGAGAAGTCATAGTTTGGGTTAAAGACTGTACGTACCAATTTGTGATTCTATAATTCAACCTGATGTCTTGTCGTGATTCCCGTGGCCACTAGATGGAGCTGTCATTGGAATGTAAACTGTTTTTGGGGCGTTGGCTAAAACAACTGATGCTGTGCCGGTGAGGTTGCCCAACAATAAAACACAGCTGCTGGTAATAATGAATTTCCTAATTGTCAATAAGAGGTCTAATCAACCAATGACAAAATGTGATCTGTGGTAACAGTCCAAACATTGGCTGAACACATGCAGTGCTGACCAACCATTAGCCCGTAAAAAAGGGAAAGAAATTGGTGAAAAAACCAAAAGGTGTTTAAATTATTCTGTTCATCTGGATGGAAAACATTCTGCCTGGTGCACAGAAATATTTTGACATGTTGGGAGGTACTTACAGACTTTCTTGCTGAGCTTTAGGTCAGAAGATTGATATCAAATAATGGAAGGAGGAGAAGCTAGCCGGGCTCTGTGCATCAACACATGGATGGACACAAACCTGGTCAAAGGGGAAAGAGTAGAAAATGGTTTTCTCAACTGCTGCTGTCGTAAAATCACACCCAAGTAAAAGTTAAATAACTAAAGAACCTACTCAGTTAGAAGAAATAAGTAACTTAATTAAAATGCATAATGTTAAAAGGCAAACACTGAAAACAGCTAATTTACCAAAAGAACTCAAGCAGCAGCTGTTAACTCGAGCTGTAGCAGGTTCGTCGCACAAACACATTAGGTCTGTAATTTCATTAGCAAGTCCCTCACAGAGTAGCATCTTCTAATTCAGTTTACTTTTCTCTTCAGTAGCTAAACTCCTCGTACCTGAACCTGGTCTTTCAAAGGTTCAAAGCTGGTGTGCAACACTTCATGCTCTGACTTTAGATTGTAAATATAGAGCATGAAAATAAAAACTGACCAGATTTGACTGTGATCAAAATTTTTAATCAACGACAAATTGTTCAAGAATGACATGTTTGTATAATTGTGTCGGCTGTGAGTCATTGTCTAGCTACAAGTTAATATGCTCGACTCAAACGTTCATGTTCAGATAACGAGGTGATTAAATTGATCTCGTACATCGTCTGGTTTTAAAGTTGAGCCACTCTGGCAGCTCTTCCTGACGTACAGCTTCCTTTATGTCACTGACATTCGCCCAACCAATGGGAAGAGACGGCTGATGATGAGATAACTGGGTTGGTTTTAGTCCAAGCAGGGTAATAACCTCGATCAGACTGACTGTGTGTCACATTAGCTTTAAACCAAAAGAAGCAGCACAACAATGTGTGCTACCTCCTATTGTATTTGCTGCTTTTCCTTTCCACTAAATGTAAAATTGATCAGCGTGGTGTTGACTTTCTGTTCCTGTGTCTCTCGTCTCCTTTTTTCCTGCAGTTTGGTCGGACAGAAGTGATCGATAACACACTGAACCCCGACTTCGTGAGGAAGTTTGTCCTTGATTTCTTCTTTGAAGAGAAGCAGAACCTTCGCTTTGATGTGTAAGTGGAAATATCTCCGCCTTCTCCCTCTACGCCGCTATCTGTTTCTTTTGTTATACCAGGGAACGACTTCAATCAAGCCTGCTCTTGTTTTGGCCTGCCGACTCGTACCCACTAGGCTTCGAAGGCTGATTGCCATGAAAGCATTCTGACTGGATGACTCCCATCAAATTGTAAATCAGCAGTAAATCACTATGTGACAGATTTCTGCGTTTGGATGACAGTCGTCGATGTTTTCACATTCTGACGGCTTTCTTTGGGTTTTCTGTGTCACTTTATGACCATTTATCAAGAGCTCATAAGCTTTAATTAACAACTTTATTCATTCTTTATATTAGAACAGAGTCTTTATAGATCAGTGAAAAGCCAAGAAGAATTTTTAGGCTGCCAGGTAGTGAAAAAAGTACTCAAATTAATTAACAAACTATTAGAGCTGCAAAAATCTGTGAAAGAAAAAAAAATACACCTGCAGCTCCTGCAGCTCTTCCCTTTTTCCTCTGCCTGGATCCACACAGCAGGAAATGGAAAAGAAGGGATGTTTAGGGTCTCTGAGGTATGAGCTTTACAGTTTGGGATTAAAAAAAGATTTTTGTCTGGAGGCAGAAATCAAATTTCTGATTCACTGATGAAATGCATACAATTGACAAAGTGACAGCGCCAAAGTGATTAAAATCATATTAATTAATTATCAGATTGTTTAATTTTACTGCTACAAATGGACTCAGTAAATCTCTCTCTCATGCAGCCTTTCAATCTGGTTTCATGTTTGTCACAAACTGCGTTTCCCTTCGTTTTTGTCGAGACCTCATTATCAGATAGAAGTTGTTTTTTGGACTCAGAGCTTTGAACGATATTCTGAAGTAACACTGAGGAGAAATAGAAGGAAATTTACTTACAGAGTTGGCAAACGAGCACAACGCAGATGAGCTGCCAAATCGAAAACCCGAAGGATTCAAAGAAAGGAGAACAAAGAGACGAGGAGAGAGGTGTTGTTGTTGTTTATTTACTGGTGTTTATTTACAGATCTGTGCAGCTTCTGTACTTACTGCTCCATTTCAAACTCTACTTTTTTTTTTTTTTTAACGTGAAACCACTCGGAGGAGATTGTGGGCAGATAAAAGCAGACAGGAAGAGGACAAACTTGCACTCCTACAGCCCCATTCTCTCTGCAGCAGGGGATCGATGCCCCTGCAGGGGGCTTCAGAGAGGCGACCCAGCGTGGGGTCAGGTGTTAGAAGAAGAGGCCAGAGAGACGCTCAAATCCTTCTAATTGATCACCAGCTTCACCACTCTGGCCATCACTGCATGATCAATAGCTCTGAACACCAGCAGCAGCAGCTTGAGGCATTGATCCGACCAATCCCAATCGTCAGTCGATAGCAGAAGAAGCTGCAGTCTGAGCTGATCCGTTTGTTAGAACTCTAAACGTCTATTAGGAACATCTGTGTGCAGTGACAGTCACGCAAAGTCAAATCAAAGGATTGTTAATTGTGATCTGCGTTAAACAAAATCAATGTTCATTTATGGCCTCCCCTTTAAACGATGAACTGGTATTGATCTGATGGAGTTTACAGTAATTTATGCTGTGACCACTGGCTTGGGATGTCAATACATCCTGGACTGTTGCTCAGTGAGACTGTCCAATGTGCTATCCAACAACAAACACCAGGATTTATGCTGCTACAACTCTGGCAATTACAGTCCAGCACCAGGTTTGGGAGTGACTAGCTGTTAAAACACTCTGGCTCGGAGTTAAACCCCCAACTTCACAGTCTGTGTGTGTCCCATAGCATGCCTGCAGGGCCACAAACCTGTCATTTCTGACCAGCTTTGGACATCAGGTTGCCTATCTACTAGACCACTAAGTCTATTAAACTGGAAAGTGTGCACACCAGCCTGCTTCTCTTGGGATTCATGGCCGGAGGGTTAGCTGAACACAGAACAGACAAACTGCCTGTTAAAACAACTTTAATAAAAGGCTGGTGTTTGACTGGATCTGCTCTGCTGCCTGAATCAGCCTAATCCCAACAACAGATCCACTAAGATACCCCAACCCTACCCACCATTCATAGCATCCTTCCCACTGTGTCCCTCCAGCTGATACCATCTATTATCAGCCTGTGATAAGGCCCTTAAGTGTACCGGGAGACTGTTCACAAGCTCCTTGTTTGATCTCCCACTAAATGACAACTGACTACAGTTGCTCCAGCAATTAGGACTTGTTATATCACTCAGCTCTTCTCTTCTCTTCTCTTCTCTTCTCTTCTCTTCTCTTCTCTTCTCTTCTCTTCTCTTCTGCTTTGTGTGGCCTGAACTTATATATTTATTCTAGGTACTTGCTCCCAGTTAAGCAGGTTGACATAAAGTGTGTTGCTGTAAGTTGGGGAGTTCCTGCCGTCACCTCTGACCAGGAGGACAGACGGCTCACCATAGATAATAGATAAATAGATAGATTTCCAGCATCTTTGGGATCATTACAATTAAGTTTATTC
>NW_007578101.1:359715-403031 GCF_000690725.1 Stegastes partitus | reverse complement strand
CACCATGGTCCACATCTGCTGAAGAAGATGCTGCAGAAACTCGTCTGTGGTTTTTGCACATTGGCAGCCTCGCTTCATCTTCTCCATTTTGGCACTTTTTTTCTGCAGATGTGCTGTTTTAAGGCTTTGGGCCCGAATGCAGAGGGTGTTTTAATTAAGATTTTAAAATATCAGTGGACTGACAAAAACCAAGCAAACAAACAACAACAAGAAAAGACAGCGGTGTCAGCCCGCTGGGAAAGAGTCCGATCTGCCAGGATGCCGGTCTGCAGCAGATCACCGGTAGCGACGCCATTCCTCCAAACATCCGTCTGCACCTAGAAGGTGCTGTTTTGTGAAAGCAGTAGGACTGATTTTACTGTGACGCTTTCTGGTTTCACGGGGCCTTTGTCATTTATTTATTTTTTAAACAGTGATAATAGAAGACGGTGTCGTCCCAGGAGAACAGACTTAATCCATTTCACTCTTTGCATATACAGTGAAACAAGTGCAAAGCCTTTTAGAGTGACAGCATGTAAATATCCAGTTAGAATAATTCTGTTGTGGAAATGGGAGCATTCCAAGGGCTTTAAAAACCGAACGAGAAAAAGATTGAGCTGGAAATTAACTCAGAAATCTGAAAATCAATTGCATTGTTATCCTGCCTGCATGAAGTTTTGCAGTTTGAAGCGTCCTTCCCTGGGAGCTTAGTGAGGAGTCTTAATCTCCTGACAAACTCAATCATTAACGTTGAATTATTAAGCGGTGCAAAACACAACACGTGCAGACACCGTTTCTCTCTTTAAAGACCTGATGAATGTGTTCCTTAAACACATGACAGCAGAACCCGTGTTGCTTCACCAAACTCCCGCTGAATACAGGCTTTGACTCGTTATGAAGTATTTTCAGTTTGATAAAGAGGAAAGAATTACTTTATAAAATCACATGTTTGCTTTGTGCACACTTCTGGAGAACAACATTGAACGCTGCCCCTGAGCGGCTAATGGAGCCCTGCAGAGCGCTCAACCAGCAGCAGAAGTGAATCATCACCAAAATCTTATAAAATATCCTTGAAAGAAAAGCTTGTTTAAACATTTTAAGTGCAATTTCTGAAGAAGAACTTAAGCAGATGTAAGATGAGTTAGAACAATGCAGTCACTCAGAATCGCTCCTCATCTCGTTCATCTTTTAGAAATAATTTAGATGATAAACAGTTTTGTGCAGCTCACAAGCGTTCCTGAAGGACATGAATGCACTCAAACAGTCTAACTCACTGCATCAGTACAGATAAAATGCCTCAACATGGAATTTTCTTTAGTTTTCTGTGACTCCTGTAAATCCATGTCGCTCTAGTGTTTTCTGATTTAGGGAACTCAGATTTACCAGCTTGACTAATTTAGAAATCCCATTTTCACAAACTAAAGGTGTGTTTTATTGTTGTTGTCCTTTTCTAGCATTTGTTAATTTCATATCAGAGCAGTCCTACTGGACGAGACCTTCTAACAATTCAGACTTTTGACAGAGAAAAGGAATTCTTTTACATTTGTTGGAGAACAACATAAGCAGCAGAAATGTTTTGGCTGAGGAGCTGTCTGATACTAGACAGCTGCTCTTCCTCCACAAAGAGGATTAGATCACCAGGCAGCATTACAGGCTGTAGTACAGTCTATTTACCGTCGTGTTGTGTCTAATAATGCATGCTGCATGCCAAATATCACAGCATGCCACCACTCTGTCTGTAATAGTCCCTGCATGTCTGAATAAAGCTGTAAACAACATTAATATAAAATGTCTGATAACACAAAACCACGGCTTTTGTGACATGGCAGGATTGTTAAATATCCCAGCTCTGAAAAAAGTAGTTCAGATTCATCACCACTTTGAGCCAAGATAGATGTCCGTGCATGCCACCAGCAGATGATGTGTAAGAACAAGCTGCTTCTTAATTCAGGGTGCTGTTTACATTCAATTCAATTTTATTTATATTGCATCAATTGACAACACAGGCTGCAGGTGGATCAGTGGTTAGCATCGTTGCCTCGCAGCTAGAAGGTCGCCGGTTCACGTCTCAGTTCACATCCAGGATCTTCCTGCGTGGAGTCTCCATGTTCTCCCCGTGCAGCGTGGGTTCTCTCCAGGTTCTCCGGCTTCCTCCCACAGTCCAGAAACATGCTGAGGTTAATTGGTGATTGTAAATTGTCCGTAGGTGTGAATGTGAGTGTGCTTGGTTGTCTGTCTCTAAGTGTAGCCCTGTGATAGACTGGTTACCTGTCCAGGTGAACCTGCCTTCACCCTGAGTCAGCTGGGATAGGCTCCGCCCCCCTGCGGCCCCAGTGAGGATTGAGCGGTGTATAGATGATGGATGCTGAATGAACAGTTGAGAGCAAAGTGCTTTGTTGGGATGATATGGTACAATAAGGTCTTTATATTATATGAATCTTGGTCATTCAGGTTTTGTGTGTGTGAGAAGCAGGATTTTAAAATCTATTCTGGATTTTATTGGGAGCCAATGAAGAGAAGCTGCTTCAGGAGAAACAGGATCTATTTTACTGCAGTGTTTTGTATCAGCTGGAGAATTATTGGTGCATCCTGATAATAAGGAATAACAATAGTCCACCGTAGAGGTTCCAGATGCATGGACTGTTTGTGTATATGTGAGACAGGATGTTCCAGACGATGCATGCTACTGCTGTCTGTCACTATATTCTATTACTTGTGTTCTCACATCTTCAGCAGCTGTTACAATCTTATCTTCTTGCAGAGATAAATTATGTTTTTTTCTGATTCTGATCATTGCTCAGTCATTCATTAATAACATTCACTATGACTCTGCATGCAGACGTCTCCTGGACATGTCATATCTCATCATCTTAGAACATGTTCTTGGCTGATAGTATAATAACTGAATACTCTCTTATTGATCACTGATTCTACGTACAGTACTGATATCTAATGTGATGCATTGTCTCACATTCCCACACAACAAGAATCCCAAAGACAACGCCTCAGAAACACAATAAATGTCTCTTCAGTCTTTTTTTCTTGCATGACCCAGATATGGATCGTACCGAGTCTCAGGAGAGCGCTGTGGTCTCCCTGATATGGGGTCATGAGAGGGGATTCCAATAAAAGTGAGCATCCCAGTAGAGGGAATCAATTATTAAACTCCCACCTCTCTGCGCTGGGTATTTTTAGCCCACTGAATCACAATGGATAGATGTGGAGCAGAGTGATGTATTATTTCTATAAGGCTTGGGCGCTGAATGGACTGAAGTGGGACCACAAGAGCAGAACGTGTGACGTAAAGTAATCCGCGAGTGACTTTCTGATCAGAAATATGCCGCCTGAATCCCAGATTTAGCTGCTAGTTAGATGCTCAACTTTGTACTAAATTCCCGTCAAGGTGGCGGCTGTACTTCTGGTTCATGCTCATGGTGCCACACAAAGCAACTGTCCAGGGCTTATTGTCAACAAACCCCAATGAGAAGACCACATCAGTACCTTCTGACCTCCTGGCTCTTCTCTGTGGCTCTCAGCTCTTTCATTAGCTTCATTCATTACTACGAAATAAAGAAAGAACAAATACATCATCTGGCCTTTTAGTGTTTTCAGATTAAGAAGCAGCAGGCGAAAGGCTCTTAGTGTGATCCATGACTAACACAACCCAACATGTCATCGAGGTAAACAACTTTAACTGTGCATAGACCCGATGTGTCAGCCAGATTCCAGCTCCTCGTTAATTTGTGTGGACGAGCGAATGTCGCTTTGCGGCGCGTCCACGTAAGGACTCCATCGCTATATTTAGAGATAATGGATTTCAGGATTGATAAGGACGCAGACACAACGATCTTTGACAGGACGGAGGCTGCGTGTCTCTACAGCTGAACCTGTGGTGGTCTGAGCTTATCCAAGACCCACCAGGCCAGTCCAGTGAAACACGAGCCAGATAGACTAATGGAAGATAAATATAGCCGTAAGTGCTATTTGTGTAGGCGAGAGCACAGGTGTTGCAATCATCGGTTATTGTAAAAATAAAAAAAAAGGTAATTAAGGCTGTTCTACATTTTGTTGCTGCACCCTAAAGGAACGAATCAGATCTTTACTTAATGCAGCATGCCCTGGTGTGTAATTAGGGGCTTTTCCATCCACGCTGCACGCTTTCATTTCCAGACTTTGGTTGTGAGTAAGAAGGTAATCAACCAGGATGCAAACTGAAAATGTAAATCACATCAGGATCACCTTCACATTCCAGTACACACCTCCATAAATTAATTCATGAGCTCCGTTCTTTACGCTGCTGAAGCCCACCGCAGATAATTTAAAGCAAACATACAGAAACATGGCGAGGAAACAAAAATCAAACGCAGCCTGATGAAGTGATTGGATTTTGCAAAGCTGCTCACAGTCTTGAAACATTTAAAATGTCATTAATAGCCAATGAGTCTCCATAATGAAGCAATTAAAATGTGTCTGCTCATTAACGTCCTTCCTTTTCGAGATCTTAAGGTCGCATTAATGTAGGCGGCACGTTGAAGCTAGAGACATAAAAAGTTCTGAAGTGTTGTACTAATGCCAGTTGGGCTCAGAGGTGCAGCCACAATAAAGGTCAGTACAATCATTTAAAGCCCAATGATTCAGAATGATACCACCTTACAGCGATGGCTTTAGGTTGAACCGTAGATATCTGCTCTTATGTAGAATTAAAAACCAACAGTTTAGATTTATTATAAAGCTTAGACCCCAAACAACAAAACTCCTTCCACCTTTCATTGCTGAGATCTTTAATGTTTTCACTACTTCGTATGTCCACCTTTATTTTTATAAATCCTCTCAGCGTGAACGAAACCAGCGTCCACAAACCTGTGAGGAGATGTTCTGCTCATCTTCACAGGCTAGTTGTTTTCTTTCTCGGCTGCTGGTTGCTGGGGGGGTTGTGATTCTCTCCGTATCTCTTTAAAATAGAACAAAGTCGATGTGTTGGATTGATGACCTACTTGGCCTGGTCGTTATTTTTACTTTTTCCCTTCTTTACAATCTCTTGTGTGCTCTGCATCAGTGTCATGCAGGACTTTCTCTCTCCTTCTGAAATTCTGCAGTTGTTTTGCACTTCTGGAGCCTCATCATCACACTCCCACGTCTGTGCTTCACTGTCAGGATGATGCATTCACTGTCCTGGTTTACGCCAAACATGTTGGACTCCATCTGATCGGTACTGATCAGACTTCTGGTCATTTTATAACCATACCATGAGGTTTATTGGAAATCACAGGTGCACAGGTGTGTGGTGGTGATTACACGTGTATTTTTAATCTCCTGTATTTCTACAAATCTTTCACCTGTGTAATGTCAGAATCAGAAGCATCCTGTCTCAGAGTGATGCTGAACAACTAGTCCATGCATTTTGTAACTTCTAGGCTCCTATTATTATAAGTCCTTATTATCAGGATGTCCCAGTTATTCTCTTTAAAACCTGCAGCTGATGCAAAAGAAAACTGCAGCCAGTAAAAAAAAAGATTGCATTTTACATATTCTAATAGTTCATAATGAAAATGCTCTTCCCTGTCAACTTAGAAATATTGCAATTATTCGCTGGTAATACAGTCATTTTCAATCATTTGACATTTTGGTGATAATGCACATGGACATGGTGTCTTCTGTGTGACTTCAGCCACTCTCAAGTGCTTCCTTTTCAATGATGATTTGCAAAACCACATCACAGTGAGCCTGTAATTTTACCTGACAGCTGCGTTTTTGTTTTTTTTTCCTCCCGGTTCGACCGGGTCACGAGCAGACTGTAGATTTCCGCCGATTACAAAACAGATGTATTCTTCTCACGTTATCCTTTCATCACAACCATATAAAATAACCGTAACATATAATCACAGCGAAGCACGGGGTGTTACAGAGGCCATTTCATTTCCTCAGCTTCCCATTATCGTACAGTTCTCCATTCGATGGTTGTGTTAGCGTTAGAAAAAAACAAGCTGTGTACCTGCATAAACCATCCTGAGTGACAGGAGCCCAAGATGCAGCGAGTGCTGTGGACGCTTGTGCAGGTAATAAAGTAAATGTTCATTTACAGGAAGAAAATGGAGAACACGTGAAGGTTCTCCAGTTTTGTTTCAAATTTAATGCAAACTTTTTCATTAAAAAAATGATACCAGGGCTGCGAGGTTGAGTGGTGGTTAGCATCATTGCCTCACAGCTAGAAGGTTGTCGGTGAGGACACCCGGGATCTTCCTGCGTGGAGTCTCCATGTTCTCCCCGTGCAGCGTGGGTTCTCTCCGGGTTCTCCGGCTTCCTCCCACAGTCCAGAAACATGCTGAGGTTAATTGGTGATTGTAAATTGTCCGTAGGTGTGAATGTGAGTGTGCTTGGTTGTCTGTCTCTAAGTGTAGCCCTGTGATAGACTGGTTACCTGTCCAGGTGAACCTGCCTTCATCAGCTGGGATAGACTCCGCCCCCCATGACCCTGGTGAGGGTTAAGGTGTAGAGATGATGGATGGATGATTATACCAGCTTGATCATTTTAAGCAAAACTTTAATCTGAGAAAATGTCCGTGAGTTTTAGAACGTCCAGGTGTTTGTTTGCCTCCTTAATGACAGAATGGACTCCAACAGTTTGTTCAGACCTGATGATTCATGTTATCCCAGCAGGATGTGACAAATTCCAAAGAGCTTCTTGTCACCTTTGGTTTTGAAGTTGATGGAGAACAGTCAGCTGATCTTTCAGGGTGGAAAAGACGATGAACATTTTGGAAATATAATGTGGTGCCAGTGAATTTAAAAAGCAAACAAATCAAATCAGTCCATTATTTAGACTTTTTAATGCTGTATCCCTCCAATAAACCTTGATTTCTTTCCTTTAATGCATCCTTCCTCCACACATCGTTGATCATGATGCAAAAAAACTGCAGCTTTCATTACAGCGCCTTACACATCACTGCAATGTGATTCCACGGCGCTAATCACCACAACGATGACTCTACAAATCAGCTTAAATTGCCTTGCTGCACATTATCCACGGTGTAATGCTCTTACTGCCGAGTTTCACGTGCAACAGTAAATGTCACAAAGTAGAGGAAATCCAATTTTTTGGGGGGGATGAAGTGAATCTCAGGAGTACAAAGGATGCTCCAGTAATGTGGATTCTGATTCGGTGGTGCACAAGCGTGTCGCGCTCCAACCGCAGAAGATCCGTGTAGTCTGAGATGTGAGGGCAACACCATCGTACCTAAACACAAACCGTTGTTCACCTTCCTTTCTGACACATGCAGTCAGAAATTACATGGAGGTGCCCTGCCGCCTTCCATGTAAATGAAGGTCATTAGATTTTTTAGCAACTCTATTGCTCCTCCACACTCAAATCTCATTTGGCCATCGCTCACAGGCTTATCCCACTGTGAGGTAATTTCATTTGATCCCACCCAGCTCGGCACGGAGATCAATCTGACATAACCGGAGAAGGAGATTTCTACAAAGCGAGTGTGGGAGGTGGGAGAGAGATTTTTATTTATTTTTTTGGTTGAAATGAAAGAGTGGATAGATTGAAGACTAGTGGTGACATACTGAGGCTAGAAATGTAATAAAAGTGTGTGAGGGGGTGGGCTGGGGGTTTGGAGCGCTGAATCGGCCACTTCTGGGCGAGCTGCAGCTCCATAGCTGGCTGCATAGCTGGGGGCTTTTTTTAAACTTTCTCTCAGCTCCATTATTTCCATTAGTCCCCTGCATTTAGTTCCCTCTTCAAAGCCCTATAACTCGACACTTGGCATTTGCTAAACCTGGAGAAAATTAAATCCAGGAAGCAGCAGGCAGTCAAAGTGATTTTTAGTGGGGACTGTAGTTATATTCATTCTCCAAAGTGACTCCACTGTTCAGTGCCCTTACACTTGGTATTGCTAGAAAGAAAAAAGTGTGCTCAGGAATTTTTTTTTCTTCCAGAAAATCCTGAACTAGCACCTTTTCATGATGCAGGGTGTGCTGGGTGGTTCGTCACACAGCTGTCAAACCTGCCATGCTGCCACACTGTACAGGTCTTTTTCTGACCATGCAGAACCCTCAGTGTCAGTCACAGCACTGCAAGACCTGAAGGTGAAGCCCTGGAGAGAGAAAGGACGAGAGGAAAGAATAGGAAGGGAGTGAGGAACCATTTCACTTGCCAATTATGTTTCTCTGCTAATAAGGCATTAGTGCTAATACTGCAGTAATATGATCTGAGGACCTCAGGATGTCTTTCTGCTCCTTGCTGATAATGAGGTTCAGGCTTTTGCCTCACCTGTGGTCATGAGCTTTAAGCAGTAACCCAAAGGAATGAGAACATAGTGTGATGGTTCGTGGCCACCAGGTGTGTCGGTGCAGAACCCAAACAAAGAGGTGACGGAGAGTAAATTCACGAGGTGTGAATGTGAGTGTGCTTGGTTGTCTGTCTCTAAGTGTAGCCCTGTGATAGACTGGTTACCTGTCCAGGTGAACCTGTCTTCACCCTGAGTCAGCTGGGATAGGCTTCGCCCCCCATGACCCTAGTGAGGATGACGGTGTAGAGATAATGGATGGATGGATGAACTTGCACTATCACAAGCACCCATTCATCGACCCCATCTCCTCCCTGTTCATACTTGTAGCTCTATAACAGTTTCACCTGACGTCTCGTTACCACTGTCGGGATAACGAGGTTAACAAGCTCGCTCAAATGACCACCACGTCCTCTTTGGTGGTTTAGAATAGTCACATTAATGCACAAACAAATGACAAAAGCAAAGTTTCCAGACTTGTTTGGATATGCAAACAGGTGGTCTTACAAAATGTGTTTGGAAACTCAAATTAATTGTCACATGTGGGAGACTAGTGGGTGGAGAAGTGCTTAGGAAATGATGAAAATGGGGAAAAGGGGTAAAAACAAACACTGAGAAATGAGGGAAGGAACCAAGCTAAAGACAGAAGAGGGAAGCAAAGGAACGAGGGACATAAACAAACTGTCCTCCTCACAGGTCCTCCATCGCTTCACTTTGAAATGCAAACATTGCCGGAGAATGCATGAAGCAGCATCAGCAACTGGGGAAGTTTTGTGTCAACTGTTGGAAGCATTCTAGACGTCGGAGACTCTGAATGTTTTAAGTCTGACGGTCGTATTTTATTTTCTTAGCGTTGCTTTCGCCTCAGCTAACAGGGGAGCAGCCGGTCCGCTGGGCTTCAGCACAAACCTCATAATACAGACGCTTTGTTGCTCGTCTGCTCCGAGCCCGGCTCCTCTGGAGAGCCCAACGGTACCGAGATGGTACGGCTGAGATCTCAGTGCTGTTCTTGCCCTGAGTCAATAAGGAATTCCTTTTTACAGCGTCTTTGTGAAACTTTATGCTTCAGGCAGCCTCATGCAGCAGCAAAAACTCTTTATTTCAGTCGGGTGGATGTGACTCTGGGACAGAAGTGGAGAAAGTGAAGTGATGAAGTGGTGAGAAGGTTTCGGCCGAGTGTCCTCCTCTCTGTAAAAAGATGCTGACAAGAAGTGAGTGGAAGATGGAGAGGTCCAGAGAGAGACTTGAAGAACGCATCGTCCACGCTGTTATTGGACACAAGTGTGGATTTCTTTTCCTCCAAACATGAGCAGGATTATTTTCAGAGGAACTCCTGCTGATGGCTCCTCAGAGGAAGTCCTCGAGGGAAGCTGGAGTCTTCAGAAAGAGAAAGATCTGCCAGAGAGAGACTTTAATCTGCATGTTGACCTCAAACTGTATCACATTTCAGTGCTGCTCCAGATCCATGCATTTATTTTTATTATTTTTTTCTAATGTCTGCTGTTTTTTTGTTGAACTGCAGGTACAATGTGGACACCAGGAGCTCCAACCTCTCCAAACATGTAAGCCGCTTTTGAACACGTTAACATATTTCACAATGACATGTGGGTTCATGTGGAGATGAGTCACAAATGTACATGAATAAATAGCTTACTTACATCCAATCAGTTGATCAACCAAAACCAAACGTATTTTACTTTTCTCTTCATTGTACTTTCTTAGTTTTCCCATGTGGTCGTCTGCACATACGTTTAATCCTTCTTCTAGTCCCCAAGCAGCCCTTTTTCCTTCTTTATTTTTTATCTGCTTCAATCAGTGGATCAAACAAATGAAACCTCCTTTCTCTTCTTCCAGTCCTGATGTTCTACATCATCATTTATGCCTCATTTTCCCCCAAGCAATATGTTCAGTTCTCATCACCATGTTTTCAAATGCGTACGTGATGATGGACTATATGTGTGACTAGAGGATTGATTCAGGATGTGAGTGTGTTCCATTACCGATGACATCAAAAGATGTATTAGCGAGCTACCAAGCTGCAAGTGCTGTTAGTCACAAAGCTGCAGAACAACGGTGTAAATGATTCATACGTGATGTTTTACTGAAGGGACACAACAAACCCGAGTGACAGCAGCTCACAAACATACGAGGTGTTCCAGAGAAGTTCCAGGACTGGTGTCGCAAAACATATATTTCAAACCCAAACTACAAACTGTGGGTTTTCCTGATCAACCGGCACGTCTACAAAGAGATCTTGTGATGTTTGCTTCGTTCAGTGCACCAGAGGCGAGGGTTGTTACAGGACGAGTCGTGGCTGCTTCACCATGACAACACGCCTGTTCACAACGCCCTGAACATCCCACAGCTCCTGGCTGAGAAGAACATCTCCATGCTGGAGCAGCCTCCCTACTCACCCCACCTGGCTCTGTGGGATTTGTTCCTCTTCCCCAAGCTCAAGGGCTCATCAAGGAGACTCGTTTAGAAGACGTGGACCACATCAAGATGGCTGTGACGATGGAGCTGCGAAGGATCCTGGAAGAATCCCTCCAGGAGTGCATGGCGGCGTGAAGAGAAGGCTGGAGGAGGGTGTTAGACTCCAGGGCTTTACTACGAAGGGGAAAACTTGTAGTTTGTATTTGAAATCTATCTTTTGTGACACCAGTCCTGGAACTTTTGTGAAACACCTCGTACAGTGCAGGTCCATACACACCTCGTACAGTGCAGGTCCATACACACCTCGACCCAGAAGTAAAGCAGATTAAGCGGCAATAAGATTATGTTACCTGTGATGTTTTCATTGTATCAAACACACAAGACTGGTCAGATTAAAAAAATCCATCCATTTAACATTTAGATCTGCTTTGGAGAGGGTTGAAGCCCATCCTACCTGGTGAGATGGTTGCCAGTTTGTTACAGGACTAACAGATAACTAACACATAACCAGACACCACTGATCCTTTCATGCATGTATTTGAATGTAAGAGGAATCCTGTGCTGGCCCTCAGTTATAGACAAGACATGACTTCTTGAAGACTTCTCTGTGTGGACTGTCTTCTGTCTAGTGTTACACAAAGTCCACCTGTCGTAGAGTGACACCTGCCCAGCCCAGATTTATCAGAGTAGTCGTCAGTGATCACAGTCACACTGCACTGGTCCACTATTTCACAATGAACATCTTCCAGTATTATCTTTGTGGGACTGAAGCAGTTTTAGTTTTGGACAAACTAAATACTTTTTGAAGGTGTGACACCTGTTTCCTTGTTCGTTTGGATCAGTGGTTTGTTTTATAGCCTTCCCGCCGTCCAAAGACACTCAGGTTAGATAAAGAGACGACTCTCGCTCGTCTGTAATGTGTGAATGTGAGTCTGATGTCTGATGCTGGGATCGACTCCAGTCTTCCTGCAGCCTCCCCGGGATGAGCAGATAGAGCTGATGGATGGATGGATAATTTCAAATCAGAAAAAAAAGCTGCAGCAATACTTACAATGTAGAAAATTCAATCAAGAGTATAATTTGGGTTTTATTTTATTTACATCACACAGCGGTTGATCAAAGTGATGATGATCCTCCTGCAGCCTCTGCATTAGTAATGTGTGCTCTGACATCAACTTGAGGTGTCGTCGTTGTGTTTTCTAGCTTCTCCTCTAACTTGTCTCTGCCTTTCCTCACCGCCTTCCTACATGGACGAGCAGAAGGTAAGACAACCTTCTCCTCATTCTCCCGTCTATCTGCTGGACATTTTTCCATCTAAGATCTTAAACATAGAGACTTCTGACTGGGTTTCTGTGACTGATCCGTAGCTGGATTTTGATATGAATGAAGGAAGTCACACTGGACAGACAAGAGACCATCTGGGCTGCATTGTGAGACTGCTTCTCTCATCTCAACATCCCATAATAGAAAGTCTTTTTCCTTGGTCACCTGTTCATTTCAGTGGATTCCAGCTCTCCTGCACACTTACGTCTGGTGCATTAGTGGAGTAACTGTGCTTTTTGACGGGTTTTCGGTGATACATTTTGATTAGCAATACATTATAGAAAGTCATCTGAAACATTGATGGCTTCAGAGGTAAAAGGTGGCGCGTCGATAGAAACACAATGTGATGTGACGGCGCCATGAGATCGGACTTGGTGGATAAATGATGAGGTACATGAAGCATGTGACTTAAATGTCAAGTGAAGATGCTTTAATGTGGCTCGGAGCCCTTTTAAGATGCCGTGGCCTCTTATTCCGGACCCATCTACACCTGGCATTAAAGTGTGATCTGTCTGCATACATCATCTACATGCTGACATCCCATCAGCAGGTCTTTGCATTTATATCTGGTATTAAAATGCATTTGTGCTGTCAGGATTGTGCCGGAATCCGATCCAATATCAATATGTAAATTAGTTAGATTGGACTTGCTGACGTGTCCCAGTATGTAGCGTGATGTCCCAAACAACCCTTCAGTACCACAGAGCTGATTCAGTCCAACACACGTCTGGATCCCTGTGGATTCGACGTGCGTTTACACATTGCAGTGACGTGCGCTTTCCCTAATCTGGATAAGTTTGGATTTAGATTGTGTGCTGATACCAAGTGTAAATGGAGAATTAATAACAACACTGGATGTATTTACATTTTCCTTTTCAGATTTTCTGGAAATGTTCTTGGTTTCCATCCAAACATAGAGGAACAACATGTTAACAGACTTTCAGGGAAAATCTATTAAAGAAAACAAGGAATGATGTTTGTAGGTGAATAAACGATTGCAGAAGAACAAAGCACAACGAGTTGATCTAATTACAAGAGGCAGTCCTGCAAAAAAGAATGCAGAAAACATGATAGATGAGGTTTTTTTTAGTCTAAATCTTAGTTTCAGTTTTGACTCCGAGGTTTTCTCATCCCTCCACACGGATCTGATCTTTGAAGTTTCTGCTTTTATGCTTGAGGTTGTTTTTTTTTTACTCACCAATTGAAAATGCTCATAAAAACAGACGGGTTTCGAAGCAGCTCGTAAGTCGTGAGGCGAAGTAATGAAAAGATTTAGCTGCAAATAAAATACCACAAAATGTTTTGGGGGGGATCAATAGTGGCTTAAAGCTCATGAAGGCTTTATTAGCAGCAGCAGCTTGACCCGTGCTGTATTCATGATGCTGGTTTCTTCTACTCTGTGAAGGACTTCCTGGGTCAGATGTTCTGCACGCTGGGAGAGATCATCGGCTCAGCTGGTGCCAGACTGGAGAGGACGCTGTCGTGAGTACAATATGCTGCTCAGATATCAGAGATGCACTGAAGGGTCCTCGATGAAGCTTCTGTTGGATCCTAACATCAGGACCTTGTTCATGGTGCCCCACAAACTCATGTCATTATTATATGCTATTATAGTTAGTATTAATTATTTTAATTAGGCAGGGTATGAAATCTATGTTGTAAATGCTCCAGAGATTAAATCAGCACTTGTAGAAAATGTTCTTCTATCCATTGACGTAGCAGAACTGCTTTCCTACACGGTGCAATTTGTGATCACACTCATCAATACTCTTCTGTTATCCACACTGACACTGTGACATTACAGATCTGTCAGGGAGGATTGTGGGAAAAAAATCATCAGAATGGAAGTCTGACTTAAAACGTGGTTATGAGATCAGTCATTACATTTGTTAGCTGAGAGTGAACACGGCAGATCCAAACATCTGTGGATGCTTCTTTTCTTTACACTTTGCCTGCTCGCTGTAGATTTTTTATTCATTAACCACTGAGTCACTGTTTTAAATCTATGATGTTTGGTGAAATCTGAAAATGCTGTCAGCGGCTGTTTGATGGTTATATTCACTGGAGAACTCATGTAAATGTGTAAATCCTGTGCCTGTTGATTAGAGGCGGTTTCTTTGTCGTGTGAATCACACTGTTGTGTTTTTAGTATTCTGAATGACATTCAGCAGGTCGTGTAGCTTCTACCTGTTGTTCATCTGCAGATGTTTGTGATGTCAATCATATTTCAAACACATGGAGTCACTTCTAACCAGTCTGATGTCAGGTCCAAATCTTAGTCCTTGTGTTTCCAGTTATGACATTACTTATGTATGAAGTCGTGTCCCTGTGCAGGTCTGACAAGTCCTAAGTCAAGTCCAGGTTTAGCAGGTTTAAAGGTCCTGATGATGTCCCAGGTCAAGATTCAGACTTAAAAAAATCAAGCTCTCTGTTTCAATCTGTTTAAATCACCTATTACACAAATAGACGAAGTGCATTTACCATAGAAACGTTTGAAAAAGGTGGACTTGGTTGTGACAGAGTTGCATTATGGGAAGTGTAGGATTCTGTGTTTTTAGTGCTTTATGGATGATAGGAACTAAAAGTCAGCCTTAGTCGCTCCTGATTTACACGATTCTGTACAATATTAGTCTCTCAGCCTGATGGAAGCACGATACTGAACCTTTGAGTCCTTTGTTCTTTTATACATTCACATTTCTATCTAAACACGTTCAGAAACATGACGCATGACTTTGTACTTTGGGAATTATTTTCCCACCAACAGCATTTAGACAGAATGACTCCACGGCAACACAAACGTTCTGACATCACGGCGGTTTTGTTCAGATGGTATCATCTTACGTAAAGAAGTCTTTGAAGCTGGCTTTTTGTGGTGAGCTTGCGAGCTAATGAAGTGCTGCACTGTACAGTTCATAACATAAGATCTATTGAAACCCGAGTGCTTCCTCTGCTTCTCAGGTCAGATGTAGCTCAGATTGGACACACAGAGATTGAAGTGATGTTGACTTTAGTATAGACGACTGTCGATTGCTTCAGCTTTGACTTCACAAAGCTCTCCACTCACATCAATATCTACACAATGTCAGTGTTTACTGGCTCAGACTTATTGCAGCTGATCGCATACATGCTGACAGGATTTAGAAAAAAGGATCTCTTAAGTTTTGGTTGGGCTGTCTGACTGCCTCGCTCGTGGCTTCGTCTCAGGCTGGTAGTGATGAGAATAAAATGCTGATTCTGGAGTCTGATGATGCTGTTTGCTAGAACCTGCACCTTCAATCCATCACCTCCTTTAGCAATCAGGAGGACAAAAGCCTACCAGAGGAACAGGAGAATGTACAGGCAGCTTCCACCTTCCTCAGATATCAATAACATGTCCTTCAGAGAGCTTTTCCCTTCAGATGGATCTGCACATCTGGTGGTTGTACTGAGAAGCTCCCAGGTGAATGTAATCTGCATACTGGGGCTACTGGGTACAGTAGCTGGAAATCGAAGGCTAAAAGCATTTTGTTTTGCATTTTGAAGCAACACGTGGCATCGCTGTTAGAATACAGAAAACCTGATCTGGTTCTGATGAGAGCGAACATCGTCTGTCTGCCTTTGATCGATCCATCATCACCACCTCGGCAGCTGACAGCAGATCCGATGAAGAAGCAGCTTTTCTTCTTCTTCTTCTCGCCAACCTCTGAGTGAGCGCAGGAGTGAGCAGCGTGTTCGCCCGAGGCTGACAGCAAGAAACCAGATGAAGCTACGATTTTACCGGCCTTTTGTTTATGTGTTTTGAGAGCCTGGAGAGCTTCCACATGTCCTGCCTATAATTAGACGGTCATGGTGACGGGCTGAGCTGCAACATGTTGATGTTTCTGAGTGTTTCACAAAAGAGAAAAGAATCAGGTGTGATAGTGTGACTCCCGTACTGTGTGTGTGTGTCGGATATTAATAAAAATTGATTGGTAAACCTCCCATTGAAATGGAAACATAAACAACCCAACAGTGAAAGGAGGATTTCTCTACAGGGGCATAAAGCACACATCTATTAATCAGCCACCTATAAATCACGTTCCCAGTTTGAGCCCTTCCTGTATTTGTCAGCGCCGATCGGGCTGCTGCTCCCGCGCTGTCATTTATCTTTGTTGAAGTCTGCAGGAGCGTTTCCTAATGCAGACAGCTTGTCAATGAGACGGAGAGGCTCTGATGCCCTTGGATGCCAGCGCTGTGCTACACAAACTTTGGCGTCTGTGTGGTTTTGAGGTGTTGGCTGTGTGTCCCATCAAGTGAAGCTACACAAAGGACGTGGGTTGTGTTGCCGAGAGGTGAAGTGAGAGGGGCTATTGATTCCTGCAACCTAGATGGAAGTCACACTCCCTCTGTAAAAAAACCCCAAAAACCAGATGTATAAAAGCTAGAACACTGTTCACGTGATGGACGGAGACACACAGGAGTCGGATGTGTTCACCGCCACAGCCTGAAGACTTCACAGTAACAGTATGACAGAATAAAATGCCAAGTTTAAAGGTAACAGTCTGACATTTTGGTAAAAAAAACCCTCTTTGCTATCTTAGTTGAGTTAGATAAGAAGAATCTAATCTATTTTATCTTTGTGTGTCCAGGTCAGGGTGTGTTTAGCTTAAATACCCAAAGCCATCTTATTTAAATGCCACAACATCAACCGACTCGTCCTGAGTTGGACTTGAAATTCCAAATAACAGAAAGACTGTGCTTTTATAAACTGTGTGGCATAAAAAAAGCTTTTTTGCAAGGATGACATATCTCATGATTAAAACTAAAATGATGCAGGATGTTCATCGTAAAATTATAGAATAACTGGAAAGTTAGTGTAAGAAACAGGCAGCAGGCTTGTGGGCGACAGAAACAGAATCACAGGTAAATATTATATATTTACATTTTAACCTTCCTCATAGTGCTTAATACAGGATATGTAAAGTGTACAATCAATAAAGAAATACCTGGTTTGTTTGCATTTCTTTAAACCAATCACAGGTGGAGTGAAGCAAAGGAAACAACTTCACCTCAAAGTACTGATGAATTGAGAGAGAAAACGTATAAATCAAAGCAGGAAACAGGAAGCAGCGCCGCCTGATTGAAATCCTCAGCAAAACCTGAAACTGTCTGAGTGGTAGGTTGCTGCTCAAAAGCTGTTGTTGTTGATGTTTACCAGACAACGTAAGGAAGGACAAAGCCGACTGAAATGATTGCTAGCTTATAGCTGAACCCTGCATCTGGTGGACAGGCTGCAGCTGTAGTGGTTCATCTGGTACGTGAGGGTTTAAAGCAGGATGACATGAAGGAATGGGAGCCAGGATTCTGACATTGTTTAGAGTCAGTGCTTTGTTAGTATTTAAAAAAAGATTGGATTCATGTTTTATTTTCATCAGCTGCTCAGTTATTCTCTCCCTGTTTGATGGTACGTTTAATAAAACTACCAGCAGTGGACGTCTGTAGAGCTTCAGCAGACATTTAACTCTACAGATGTGTGAAAATGACCACAAAGGGGGCAAACAGATGCTGATGTTTGCAGATAAACTTGCTGGTGGATTTCTTCTCTGTGGGGAGCAGGACGACCATGTTCATACGTCACTAATTTTGCAATGAATTATGGGTAAGACCTTCAGGAAAGTATCCCAAAAAAGGTGCATGATCGTGGGGAAGATTCTGCATCAGAGCTCTTATTCACTTGTTCTAGTAGTTTAATTGTAGAAACTGGACCTGCTTGAGTTCCTTGAAGACGTTCCACCTTCATCCAGGAGGCTCCATCAGCTCTGACTGACTAGTTGGGAGTTCCACATCCTGAGATCCTGAAGGAGACGTTAACACTGAGTTTGGGTTTCAATCAGGCATTTGTTGCTCCTCCTCCTTATTCACTTGCCAATCTGACAGTAAACAGTCCAGAGAGCTTCATTCACTCAGCAGGAATTAATGTCCCGATTGGGTTTGGGCCATTGATATGAAGGTCATTGATTCCAGCTGTACTGACCCAATCCCAGGGCTAGGGTTACACTGACAGACTCATGGACTTTGAGACAAGTTCCCACCAAGTGCATGAAGACTTAAAGCTCTCATAGTTAATGACAAACCTCCTCCAGCAGGACGATGTGACCAACCACACCATCAAAGATCCCAAATCATAGTTAAATCAAGTGTCCGTGGGATGACTGGTCCAAAGCTTTCTGCTCTGCTGGTAGTCAGATGTGCTGTATGCTGTCTTGCCCAGAGACACTTCAGCATGTGGAGGGGCCGGGGATTGAACCACCAATCCTACAGTTAGTGAACAACCTGCTTTACCACCGGAGCCCTTATTATGGAGGCACCTTGCTGCAGCTTAGTGTTGATGGAGAACATGAACACACCAACATCTACACAACACGAGTGTTTACAGGCTTCCAGCCCGTTGATTTCACACAAACTGACAGAAATGATGAGCAGAGGGCTGAAAAACACACATAGAAGCAAGAATTAGAAATGTATACTGTTTTCCCCCTTTTTTAATAACAGATGTGTTTCCAAGGAAACTGAGAGCATGAAGTGTACTTTATACTCTGTACTGATGAAAAATCCATCTGGGTGAGCCAACTCGATTCTCCTGTGCTTAAGATGACATCAGAGCGGTGGTGAGGATCTATTTTCAGACGCTGGGTGGGGAGAGGAAGAGGGCCCTGTGGCATTTAGCGTGCGGAGGACAGGATTATGAGGGAAACCCACCTCAAGCATCAAGTCACGACACACTTCTCTCTGTTTAGCCAGACTAAGAAACTGGAAAACTGTTCATCAGTAGCCATCAGTTGACTCCTGTGCTTTGGTAACTTACTCCACTGTCAAGCTGAGTGGCTGCTGTGACTCCTGACAGCAGTAAAGGCCTATTAAAGGTGCATTTCCAAACTAATATATCTGGTTGATGTGGTTGTTGCTGGAGAATTTATGTACACAGAATAATCCACATTTAGGACGATGTTAACCCCAGTGTGAACTCTGCACACTGTAGAAAGTTCAGCTTTGATCACAGCAGTGAGGAAAAAGAGAAGTAATTAAAATGTGGAGGAGTGTTTGCTGAAGGATGTTGTGCAGAATCACTGCATGTCATGTAATATGCAGATCAGGGAGAGAAACTAGATCAGTAAGCTGTCACTGAGAAATGCCTTCATTTTATTTGTGCAAAAACCTCTTTAATCTGGATTCTGTGCAGCATTGAATCCACAAATCAGAGAATTTTCCTGCCACACCAGCATACATCCTTGTGGCAGCTCTGAACATGCTCCCATCATTGTGAGTTCCTGTAAAGCCAGTTTCTATCTTCTTCATTCTCAAGACTTGCATCAAACAGTCCAGTCCGACATTCAGGTCAGTTTTGTTCGTAGCAGCGACTTTAGCCTGAAGTCTGTGGAACAAACTTCTCTGTAACTCTGACAAACTTTTTTCAAAGTTTGTAGTCTTCAACCTGAACCCACGATGATTCATCAGCATCACTTGAGGGCATTCATCAGACTGACGAAGCTCCACGTGACACATGTGCAGAAAAATCTCAGCTCAGATCTTTAGAAAGCATTTTTAACTGTGGCGTCATAAAAGTCGAGCGACACAAGAAGAAAAAAAAAAAAAACAAAGACACAAGTGAATTTAATTTAAATGCTAAATCGCGGATGCTCTCTTTTTATTTTTTAATAACTTTCCCCCCACGGTCAAAAACAAGTTAGAGACAAAAACAAACATCGTGACATTTCTGTGTGATGGAAACTCTTCTAACATTTTTATATATTTTTTTGTGATCCATTAAAAAGGCATTTAAAAACTTAATGTGCTGAAATTATACCAGTAATCTGGATTTTTCTTCTCCATGACTTTGAATCATATTCAAATAATCATAATTAATACACTAATGAGCCAGAACATGACATAATGCTGCTGCACTGCTTATTGGCTTCCTCTGCTAATGCTAAAAGTTTTAAAGCTAAAGTGCATGTAAACCTTTGATAATAAGCCCAATGGAATCCTTCCCACAAGTTTAATTCCAGTTATTTTTACGACGACCATTCGCCTACATTAAGAAATGCTTCAGAGAGACGTGACCTAGAACGACTGAATGGTCTCCACAGCAACCAGCACCAGTGGCTCCAGCAGGAAAGTAGGTATCTGTGGACATGGAAATGGGGCACTTTTCCCTCCCCATACCAGTGGTTTTTAAAATGTGGAACATGCCACTGCAGGTGGGAAGACCAGGGGAAAGTATTATGTGATGTATGTGGGGAGGTTTGCTGATGCCGCTGTGATGCTCTTCACTTCACTAAAATACAACTTGGCTTTTTGTTTGTTGGCTGCTTCCCTTGTCGCTGTAGGTGTCTGCATCTTTGGTTTATGAAGGGGTGACCATGCCAGGGAGCGTTTGTGACCCATAGATGTGCTGTTTAATACACAGGGTTGGAGAAATATTAAGACAGCTCACTAGTGTGTGCATCAGTGACTGTTGTGTGATTTTAACAGAGCGAGTCTCTCGATAAATGATGCAACACACAACCTACCACCTACCACCACCACCACCTCCGACCTACTGTATGTGCATACAGATCAGGACGAGTCATCTTTGGCTTCTTAAAGCACTTCTTCTTTTTTTTTTTCTTTTAAACGGTGCCACGCACTGCTGGGGGATCCTGCGCTCTTCAACAGTTTCTCCTCCGCTGCCTCACACATTACAAATTCAAATGGGTCTGAATATGGTAAGGAGCCTGTCCCTGTTCTCTCCCTGCTCTCTGCGGATGGTGGAGGAGGTTTGGTGTCTTCAGCCCCACAGAGCAGTAATTGATTTGCTCTCTGTCCTCCTGCGGATGTGTTTTGACACTCCTTGATTCCACTTTGGTCTCCAAATGCAGGTTTTGACAGAGTCGTGCTCTTAATCTCAGCTGGACCAAACACTTCACACGGTTCTGTATATTCATCGGAGGTTTGACAAAAGAATTACTAATGAGCAGGGCACATATCAGCTGGCACACTTCATTAACTTGTGTGCTTAACGAGGGCTTCGCCTCTCACATGTAAATCTCTTTCTATTGGCAGCCGACCTGATTAAATATTAAAAAGCCATATGTAAATGGATGCTTGATGTTTCTCCCATCCAGCGTGCCACTGATACAGCAAACTGGCACGAGCTCAGCTCTTTGATCAGTGCCTATCGCTCCTGCCTGTTAACAGACCTTTGCATTGATTTGTCACTTCGCTGCATGGCGCCGCTGTTTTTTGCCCAGCCAGTGTTTAAACATCAGTTCTGTTCATCTGACAAGAACCTGACGATTCCCGTCACCGAAAGCTTCAGATTCCAATCTGAAAGTGACATCAAAGCCTGCAGCTTTGCCTTTGATTTGTTGGATGAGTTTTCACAAAGGAGGAAGTTTGTGTTTTGATCCGACTGCTGCCTGCGTGTCCTTGCTGCTGAATTTGTTTTGTGGTGTTCAGACAGCAGGTGGACGTGGAGAGGAGACTGGAGTTCCTGTGTGGGAGCTTCTGGGTGGTGAAGCTGTAGCTGCTGCTAAGTCCTGTTCGTTGTGATTAAGGCCCATGAAAGTGAGATAAGCTCTGAATTAAGTCCGTGGGGAGCAGAGTGTGTGGGAAACTGTTACAGGGCAGCAGTGAACCTTCATAGGCCAAGTGAAAGTCCAGGTCTCTCCAGAAGGGCCGGAGCTTCTCAGTTCCTGCTGCTGCACAGACACAAAACACAAAACTTCCAGAAGCATCTAAAAGTGGTAAAAGTTTATTGGCCAGATGAACCCACAGGACCTCTGGGACAGAAATCATCTGTGGACCTAAAGCACAGCCTCCTGATGTAGCTCCTAAATATGATGTGTTCTGACTTTTGAAAGTACTGCAGCCAGCATCACATTATTATTCAACGTCTGTTTTGTTCGTTGCCCATCGATGGGCAACGATAAAGTGATCGTGTCCATCTGTTTGTGTGTGTCTGTGTGTGTTTTATTTGGTCTGTTAACAGTTGGCACTTTACAGGAGTTTGAACCTCAAACTTCATATATGACCTCGATAAGGTCCCTGCTCGGAGTGATTAGATTCTGGGGTCAATACAGGCATTGATGAGTGCTGCAGAGGTCAAAGGTCACATTTGAGGCCTATGAACTGGTGATGTAACACGTGACCTTGACAAAGAGGTCAAGGTCACACTGAAGGTCGTAGTCATCATATTTTAAATCCATTATAACTTGGAAAGGCTGTCAGATAAACACACAGGGATCCAAAAATGCACCACAGGGTTTGGAAGTGAAGACCAGAGGGATTTATTTTACAATAGCAGGGAATCAAGGGACACTGGGAAGCTTGTGAGTGAAGCCGAGTGAGTGAGGAGGATCCTGGAGAAGTTTCCTCGGGGGGGACCCGGAGACGAGACGACTGAGCCCAGGGTTCTGCTGCCAGAGCTGAGCTGGGGAGGCCACGATCCGTCAGGGAGGTNAAGTTTATTGGCCAGATGAACCCACAGGACCTCTGGGACAGAAATCATCTGTGGACCTAAAGCACAGCCTCCTGATGTAGCTCCTAAATATGATGTGTTCTGACTTTTGAAAGTACTGCAGCCAGCATCACATTATTATTCAACGTCTGTTTTGTTCGTTGCCCATCGATGGGCAACGATAAAGTGATCGTGTCCATCTGTTTGTGTGTGTCTGTGTGTGTTTTATTTGGTCTGTTAACAGTTGGCACTTTACAGGAGTTTGAACCTCAAACTTCATATATGACCTCGATAAGGTCCCTGCTCGGAGTGATTAGATTCTGGGGTCAATACAGGCATTGATGAGTGCTGCAGAGGTCAAAGGTCACATTTGAGGCCTATGAACTGGTGATGTAACACGTGACCTTGACAAAGAGGTCAAGGTCACACTGAAGGTCGTAGTCATCATATTTTAAATCCATTATAACTTGGAAAGGCTGTCAGATAAACACACAGGGATCCAAAAATGCACCACAGGGTTTGGAAGTGAAGACCAGAGGGATTTATTTTACAATAGCAGGGAATCAAGGGACACTGGGAAGCTTGTGAGTGAAGCTGAGTGAGTGAGGGGGATCCTGGGGAAGTTTCCTCGGGGGGGACCCGGAGACGAGACGACTGAGCCCAGGGTTCTGCTGCTAGAGCTGAGCTGGGGAGGCCACGATCCGTCAGGGAGGTTCTGGCAAAAAGCGCTGACGAAACACACATTAGACACAGCAAGTATCACAAAGCATGAAGCTCTCACAGCACGGCTGGCCGGTCACCACTCTGAGGAGGATAATCCACTGGCGCTGGAGCACAGGTGGAGGCAGGCTTCATCCAGCCCTGATGCACATCAGGTGTGGAGGAGAGTGAGTCCGGAAACCCGCCCGGCCTGAAAACACAGTCGCAGCCACAAGAAACGAGCACATACACTAAACACAGTCTTATACAAAGCACAAAACTCGGATCACAACATTCTGATTACAGTTAGATAGGAACCCATATTGGTGATGGGACAGTTGACCTTGGATGAAAAGTCAAGCTCAAACTCAAGGTCATGCATCTTAGGTGTGTAGCCGTGGCCGTAACAGCAACGCGCTTCCCCTCCATGCAACATATCTGTTACATGATAGGCTAAGCTCTAGTTCCATTATAGCAAAGTCAAGGCAGGTTCATCCTCAGGTAGGCGCCCAGTCAAACACAGAATCAGGTCAACATACATACTTAGGGCAGCTACGTCCCTTTGCTGAGGGCTCTCTGAGCAGCATTACTAGAAGATAGAGTTGGTCAAAATATTCTCTCACTTCCAAAGCAGCTCCAAAATCCTTTTTTAAGCAGCTGGATATCATGCAGAGGCCAAGTCACTGAGTGTGGGACCAAAATGCTTTTATGCATCTGGCAATAATTACAAACATTTAGTGACTACAGAGATGATGTTTCCCCGTAAAGGCTGTTTTTTATGAATTTATTTTTTCCACAGCTGGTGGAGACAAAACCTTCTCAGCTGCTGTTAAATTATTTTGTGCTTTTTAACCATTTTGGCAAATCAATCTTTTTTCAAGTAAAACATGTTCAAAATGTGCAGCTCATGTAGTTTTTCTCACCTTTAGTGAGTCTTTAATGTTTTTAACTAACCCTGTAGATTCTGTGGCATCTGAACAAACTCTCAGCAGATATTTCTTCTTTCCATTGGCGAGCCAAATTGCATGAAACCCTTTCCATTGACTATCTCTTTCTTATTCTGTCTGTCCTCTCCCTTCACATGCGTTTAATAGCCCCACGCCCATCTATAAGTCACTGTGCCACCATGTATTGGTGCAGCAGCCCAAGTATTTATTTCATACATGCATAATTAGATCTCCTCCAGTGCAGGGGATGGAGTCACGTTCCCAAATAAATTAAATTCCAGCAAACATCAATTTACAGGAGGAAAGAGCTGTCGAGGTGCTTTATTGAGATGTATGAGCTGGAGGGTCCGAGCTTAATCAGACGGAGGAGGAGGGTGACAGTGCATCCCTCCACCACCACCACCACCTCCTTCACCACCGCTCAGACAGAAGCTTCGTGCTCTCAGGTTGAATGACTTTCCTTCTGCAGCCGCGACGTGAAAAACAAATGACAAGATGATGGGCTTGTTTGATTTTTTTCATTTGCATTGTTGGGCTCAGAGAGACACTGACCGGCTGCATCGTCGCCGTCCTTTTTTTTTTTACAGCCTTTTTCATGTAGAGTGTGTTTAAAAATTAAAAGATGAAGCGCTGGACTGAAACCATTCAGAAAGTTATTACAGTGACTCACTGACACAGACTGCCAAATCACTTCACAGCACAATAGTCTGACTAAAAATACCTTTGGACGTTCTTCGCTGACAGGTATTGTTATTAGCAGCTCCTCAGCCTCATATATGTTCTGTGTGCTGACAACTGGCTGCATCTTACATCCTTGTAAATACAGTCCAGACTGTGAGCAGCTCACGGAGAAGATTAAGACTCTGATGAAGAATGGGTGGTGGGTTCCCCAGCTACCCATTTTCCTCATCTCATCACTCTTCCCATTACTGACTGCTGGTTTTACCCTCTTAATTAAACCACAACATCTGTGCAATTAGGAGAAGACCTCAGATATTTCAATTTGGATGAAACTGCCTCGTTCCCAGTCTGCAGCTCACTTACACTTGATGATAACATAATTTTCCACTGTTCAGTAGCTTGTGCTGGATGCAATACAATATATTATGTCCTGCCAACATCAAGACACCCAGCTCTGGTGTGTGCCATTTAGGACTCATTTAAATTTTAAATGATGTCTTTGCGTGTAAATAATTAAACACAGGAAGAAAGAAAGTGTGGAGGTGAGAGGAGGACGACCAGCGAAACTCCTAAACTCCACCTATTTTCATCTAATCACAGCCGAGCAACAACTAAAACCACCTCAGGGAGGATTTTATTATTATTAAGAGAAACAAAAACAGGGTCCAAAAATGATCCTCATTCGTCTGGATAAAAAATGGCTGACATAGAAAAACACCACAAAGGTTGTTGTTGTTCTACTTCTTGGTTCAGATCCATTTCACGCTCTGCAAACGCACACATGCATCAGGTTTTGTAGGCCGTTTGGAGGCTTTGCCAACATTGAACGTGCATCGTTTCAGAAAACTGTATTTTTTTTATTTGTTTATTTTAATGCTCATTCTATCCTAAAGATAATTCTGCTAATTGACATCAGTGTGCTTGATTGGGTTGCAGTTGGAGCAGGTTTACTGAGCAACCACTGAGCCGTACGTCCATGGTTTGTGCACATTCCCTTAACAAGCAACTCAAAGCAGGTGGCAAACTACTGGAGGCTTTGATTGTGAGCAATGAGGGTGGAGAACCTCGCTACCGTGGAACAGGTTCCACATGTGAAGTAGATGGTTGGATTGTCTGAAAGTAAGTTTCGTTGCAGCAAAAAACACTCAGTGGCCACTTTAATCTACTGCAGATATCTAATCCACCAGTCACATGACGTGGTCAGGTGACCTGCTGAAGCTCAAACTGAGCATCAGAATGGGGAAGAAATGTGATTTAAGTCACTTTGAAAGTGGCATTGTTGTTGGTTCTGGTCTGATTATTGCAGAAACTGCTGACGTTCTGAGATTTTCATGGGCGGCTGTGACTCAGCTGGTAGAGCGGGTCGTCCTCCTATCGCAAGGCTGGTGGTTCAGTCTCTGGCTCCTCCACAGTCGAAGTGTCCTTGAGCAAGACACTGAACCTGAAGTTGCTCCCGATGGCAGGCAGCACCTTGCATGGGTGAATGAGAAACACATTGTAAAGCGCTTTGGATAAAATGCTCTATAAGGGCCATTTAGCATTTACATTTACTGTGTCCAGGGTAGTTTGGATGGAAATGGACAGACTGGTTTGAGATAACAAAGGAAACAGGAGCTTAAATAAACTCTCGTTACAACTAAAGTATGTAGAAGAACATCTCTGAACATGTCCAACCTTGAAGTAGATGAGCTACAGCAGCAGAAGACCACAACTTGTGCTCGTCCTGTTAGCTAAGAACAGGAAACTGAGGCTGCCATCCTCACAGAGGTCCAACCCAGTACTAACAAGGTGTACCTAATGAAGTGGCTGAGAAGTGTATGTGGTGGAGATTGGCTGAATGCATCCTGTTAATCCTGTGGGTTGTAGGATGGAGCCTCTGTGGATCAGGCTTGTTGTAGTGATCAGATCTGGATCTGGAGAGTTCGGAGGTTCCTTGAGGTGTTCCTGAGCATCTTTTTTTGTGTGACAGGGATCATTGTGCTGCTGGGAAGGCTGCTGATGTTGGGAAGGCTGCTGATGTTGGGAAGGCTGCTGATGTTGGGTTGTGCTGTTGCCATAGCGGAGTGTTCTTGGTCTGCAGCGATATCGAGTCGCAGTAACAGAACTTTTAACTCTTTTTAACTTTAATTTTAAGAGTTTAATTTTAACTCTTGTGACAAGCTGATCAGTGTCTTGCTCTTCCCCTATCGGCGGACTGAATGTTGTGGCTGATTGGTGTATTTGTTGAGGCAGCGTGTGAATGTGTGCAGAGAATTAATGGTGCATTGCTTCGTTTCCACCGTTTTCCTGCCACACTTATTTTTACACCTTGTCAAGGCTTCTGTTCGTGCCTTTTCCCTCCAATCCTCTCTCGTCTCTGCAGACTTTTTGGCACGTTGAAGGCTCAGACTTGCATAAACATTGAACATAATTTCCACAGTAGGGCGTTTGATCTTTGTCCAAATAGATAATTAGCTGGAGATGCCATAGTCTGCCACCCACTGTCTCCTTGTCACACCCGTGCTGTGAGGAGACGCTGGCAAAGAATAAAGATCCATTTCTACCGGCGGGCCTCGCTCCGGCTGGCATCAGTGACGGGAGGGAACTTGAGGGGTTCTTGAGGGTTTTTGTTGAGAAGCTTTTTACCGGCTCAGCTATTTATAGCACCATTTACCCTGCAGGTGATCAGCATATTTTATTTAGGCTCACTAACAGGCTGACTGGGTGGCGCTCCAGCTGAATATTCCTTCTTCTTGTTCCTCCAGCTCGGGTGATATTTTAATTTGTGGCCTTGAAGAACGATCGTGCTCAGACTGACTGGGCAAACACTGGACAAAAGCTAAAGATAATTAAGCAAACGGCAATCTGTCCGTCCGTCTATTTTCCAGTCCCTGCGTGTGTTATTGTGCAGCAAGCTAAGCAGAGAAACCAAGAATTTAGTTTCCTCAGTCGTGTCCTTCAGCTTCCCCCGGGGGATCCTGAGGCGTCGCAGGCCAGATGGGATGCATCTAATCCCTCCAAGGTCGTTACACCAGTTGCACGTTTTGCAAAGAGCTGCTGAGGAGACGTCCTCATGAGATGCCTGACCTGTCAATCCAAAGTGCATGGAGAGGAGATTTTATTCAAACTTCTATTTTAACTAGTTTGCCAAACCACTGAATTCTTGACGGTAAGTCCGTGTCCAGGCGACGTCTTATTGTCAACAAGAGCAGTTCTTTGGTTACCACTGAGAATATAAATGTTTAAAACAGAACACACTGGGTTCTTAAAGTGTGACGACTGAAGATTTAATCTAGCAGTTTGAAAATCAGTGAAAATTGTCCATGAACGTCAGAATCGTGTTTGTTTTTCTCCTGTTTCTGTTTTAATGACAGCAGCACTTGATAACTGATGATTCATTTTTATCCCAAAGAGCTTCTGGTCATGTCAGGAATCTGTGGCTTTCTTGGCCTTCAAGTTCCAGATAAATGTTCATGGGGGTTGAGGTCAAGAGACAGTTTAGGAACGTCCAGGACAGTCAGAGCTAATTGGTCTTCTTTGGTCTTCAGGTCAAAGCTTTGAGGTGTGTTTTGGCTCTTTGTCCTGCTGCAGTATGAATCTTTCTCCACATGTCTCTAAAAGATGGAGTTCTACTTTGGTTGTATTGAAGATGATTTCCTTCAGGAGTTTCTCGTCCTGAGTAGCGGTTTAGAGACGCTAACATTGACTATATATTCCAATATGGACTGTAGAAGCCAATAATGTAATAACAGCAGATAACATAATAAAAGTCCTGAACTGATAACGTCATATCTTTTGGCCGGTTATGACGTTATTGGCTTGTACGTGGACCAATCATCAGGAATGTCACCCACAGATTTCATTAACAGCTTTTCTGAAGCTCAGTGTGACCACCATGTTGGTCGTCCACCTCCCTCAGAGCAAAACCTGAAATATTTATTTTTCATTTTAAACGTCACAACTTATTTTATTGTTGCAGAATTTCACAATATTTCCAGATTTACATTAAAATATGACAGATTTTTTTTTGTCTGGACTGCATTGAATGTGCTTTTTTAAAGACTCAGTAATTTATTAAAACATCTGATCACTGTGGTGTTTGTCAAACGTTACCTGAAGTGGAGCACACGGTGCGTTTGTTCAGGACTTATTGCTGCTCTATTTCAGTGTGTTCACAGCAGTGAAGGAACAGGAAGGAACCAGTGAATCAGAGCTCTACGGATGTAAAGAATAACACGTCTGCACATCCTCGTTAGTGGGATGCATTCATGAGTATGTCATGAGATTTATTGACAGACAAGAAAAAGCAGAGAATCACCAGACTCACTGCATCGTTTAATAAGCGCTCATCTTGTAGTTAGTGTCATTAAACATGCATGACGTTCCCATGGCAGGCTCTCAGCTGGCTCTCATTGATCAGATGCTACATTCACCCTGTCATTCATACCACATTCTTGCCTCAGGTCTTTTTTTTCACGTTGCATGTATGCCAGACTCCCACAGTGAGCGCTGCTCTTACTCCACTACAGTTTGTGTGGTTAAGTGGGTGATGTGAGCACAGTGTGCAGAGTAAGTGTGCACCTGAGGAATCGGGATGCATGTGGGTGAAACATTTGCAAGCGATGGGTCACTGGTGAAGAACAGAATAGCGAGAGCAAAGTTTTGTGTAATGAAAAAAGACAATTTGCAGAAGGATCAAAGAAAGTTTCGGGAAACAGAATAAAAATCATTTTTCGAGAGAAAGTGAAGAGCGCTGGGAGGCCGTCGAGTATCTACTTTGCCAAGCAATATTTCTCTTTCCCCCCGGCGGTGTCTCTTTGGTCTCTTTCTCACTTACCTACATCAGAACAAAAGATTTCTTGTCAAGTGTAGAGCTCTTGAATTAGAGCCGTTACTGTCTGATCACACAGATGTGGTTTGTGGCTTCATCTCGTCCCTCCGTGTTTATCTCCAGCGTGTTCCTCAGTGAAAGAGGTGAAACATAATTTGTTGACTGTGACTCAAAATAACTTCCATCCAGAAAAGTTGCCGTAACTGTATGATTCAGTGAAAGTCCTAAAAAGAAGCAGTTTGATGGAAGGTGAGTAATCCATCGTTCCAGTGCCTCTCTGCGATGCAATATTTAGTCTGTTTCGCAGCAGCGACTCATCAACTGTGGGTTTCTTATAATCTAAAAGTATTTCGCTGCAGCCCAGCTGACTCTAAGCTGTGGAGGATGTTTACTAAGCCTGTCGCAAACTAATGCTGAGACCACAAAACTTTGTGTCATTCCAGTTTTTTAATTAAGCAGTGCATTTACTAAGACCACGGCTGCAAAGGACAACGTAAACTTCACAAGTGTGCATTCATCTTGCATATATTTGGTCAATAGTCTGGTGTTTCAGCTCAATACTGATAAAAGCAACTGAGGAATTATGTAAATTAGAGTTGACATTTTTCTAAAACTTCTTCATTACTTCTGTAAACAAATAGCTCCACAGTCCGCTTTATGGCAGCTAATGGCTGCTTCAGTCACTGCTCTGGTCTGGTACCTGCAACAAACATAAAGTTAAATTAGAATCGCTGTGCACAGCGTAGAGTGAATCTTTATTGTTCCCAAGAGGCTGTTTGGTTTGCAATCAACAGATAAGCCACCAAACATCCTCACACGTATGAACAGGATGTAGAAATATAGAACCACAGCAGCTGCTGTTTCATATTTACATGTTAAAAATGTGAAAGTATAAAATATGGCAACAACTGGTAATTCAGTATTAATATAAATATGCAACAATAACACTGACATTGTTAATAAAGTAGATATGTAACAGTAAAACCATTAAATGTACATAAAGGCAGCAATATAATCACTCTAAATTTAAATATATAACCACATTAAAGTCATTACAAATCTAAATGTGCAACACCAGCTGCAAAATCGTTCTAAATACGTAACAACAGTAAAATTGCTCTAAATATAAATTCATAAATACGGCAATAAAAACATTCTAACTCTGAATATGTGAAAACAATAAGAGTAAAATCATTATAAATATGCAACAACCATTTTTCATAAAAATATTACAGTGAAATAATTTGAAAATATAAACGCAACTACAAAATAACTCTAAATATAAAATTCTAAATTGTCTAAATATAAATATGCAACAACAACAACAACAACAACAATGGAATCATTCTAAATGTAAATATGCAGCACAAACAGAAAAAATCGTTATGAATTGAAAATATTCAACAACAGGAACACAATAATTATAAATATGTAAAACCAACAGTAAACTCTTCTGTATGCTGTAGAACAGCACAATCATAAATATGTAGGAAAATAATTATAAATATAAGAATGCAATAGTGACAGATTTCCCCGTCTGTTGGGGTCCATGAGGATCTGGGTTTACACCTGTGCTGGTGTCTGTGTGCAGCCCAGTACCTGGTAACCATTCAATACTGGTGTTCAAATGAATCCCAGTGATGCAGACTCTAGTAGTTTCTTCTCTGGGGCCTGTGTTTTTATCATTGTAAAGAAAGAGTGCTAGTTTTGAATTTTACATGAGAGCAAACACCCTGCTGTTCAATTTTTGAAATACTTCAGCTACTGAGAGGTGAAACTTTTACATTTCTTGGAGACATCGTGGCACCAAACAGTCCTCCATGTACGGCTGCAAAAACTTTGTGTATATAATTATTCCCTAGAATTGCACCTTTATATAAATGAACGCTGTCCCTGGCTCGGTACTGGGCTAGCGGTGGGAGACCCTCCTCTGCTGGATCTCCCGCCGTCACTCTTTCCATCGACACCCTCCCGTACTTCACAGCAAAAGCAGGTCAGAGCGTCTCTGGAGGTTTATTTCTGTTTCCTCACACTCAGCCAGCGGCTCCTGGCCAGCACCTCTCTAACCCCTCACTTATGTACGCTACACAGTCCATCAATCATTTATTAATCGAAACGGAAACACAACTGCAATGAGATTATAGGAGGCCTTTCTTGGCCGAGTCTATCCTGGAATAGTGGAAGCAAACATGCAATAAGGTGAGCCTGACTTCTAGCTCTCCCACCAGCAGCCCACATCAGGACTTTAATTATAGCTCCTCGCTCCTTCTCTACTTGCTCTTAACGCTCCGAGCAAGTTGCCATGAGCTGTTTCCTTAAGTGTAATGAGGCTAATAAGCATTGCCGGGATTGCACCGCTCGCTGATGAACAGGTTTTTTTTCTGGTATTTTACGGCCCCGACTCGAGGCTCAACCTCAGTCCTGGTGGCCATTTATTATTAAAAGCAAGCTAATAGCAGCTCGCTGGGCTTTGGGTCTAACCCAGATAGGATGCTGTCTCAGCCCAGGCTCTGTCCAGACTCCTCACTCTGGACCGGCGATGACACCATGCATATTGCATTAGACAATAACTGTGGAAGCTGCTTCACTGGTTACCTCTGTGTGATAAAAATCCAAAAGCTGACCTCAAAACATGTCAGAATTGTGTTCTGGTAATTCTGCAAATTAAGAATCAAACAGTGTCTTGTCCAGTGGAAGCCTGGACGTGTCTGGTGGCCGCATGTCAAAGCTGGAAAGTGAAGAATACTGACGGTTTTGCCTGAGTGGCACCATAGAAACTGGATTCAAAATAATAATTTGGTTTAATTTGGGCGGCTGTGGCTCAGGTGGTGGAGCGGGTTGTCCTCTGATCGTAAGGTTGGCGGTTCGATCCCCTCCACAGTCCAAGTGGTCCTCGGGCAAGACCCTGAACCTGAAGTTGTTCCCAGTGGCAGCAGCTTGTATGGAGCTCTGTGGCCACTGGTGTGTGAATGTGTGAATGAGAAAACACTGAGTGCTGCTAAGGTAGAAAAGCGCTATAGAAGTGCAGTCCATTTACCATTTTACCATTTAAAATCTAAAGTTTGTGGAGCCCGTTGGTGGCTGATCACCAACGTAATCACATTATCATGTTAAGTCCAAACCAGGGACCTTTGTTGGAGTATCCCTCCCTTCCTCTATGCCTGTCTGCCACTTCCTGCCAAAATAAAGTTAAAACAGGAAACCAAAGTTTAAAAAAGATTGTGCTCATTGTGAACAGCAGCTGCATGGATGGAGAGCTGGAAACCAACTTCACTTGTCTTATTTCTGTCCAAGTTGCTCATTTAAGACATGAAAAGTTATATATTTGAGCAGGCAGCCTCATGTTTCCATGCTTTTTTTGTCAGTTTATGGTGCTATTAAGTGGATTTGCTGCTTTTGTAGAATTAAAAAAAGTTGATTTCCTATTTTGTACATCAACACTAATGGTTGTATGAATGTATAATGAAAGCATTTGTTGAATATCGTGATAATACATGTGATAAAATCATCTGTATAACATAAAGGTTGTGTTCTGGCTCGTCCCTTCACTTGACTGTAACAGATACAGTAGAAAAGGTTCGTGTCAGTAGAAGCAATTTGTGCAGCAGCTCTCAATCTACATTCATGGTTATGAAACTGTCAAGTGGCTGACTGACCTGCTTTCTTTTAAAACATCATTTTTTTCTGGTGTTTGAAGTCTTTGGAGTGTTTTCTGCTCTGTTCTTATGTAGGCCAAACCAGCGTGAAGCTGGAAAGCTCCCAAGAAGGACGACAACAACAACAGCAGCAAATTTTCTCCTCTCTTCTCGTTGGCTTCCTGTTGCTTTCTGCTCTGAAACTCCTCAATAATCCACTTAAGGCCCAGTGAAAAGAGAATTACCCACAATGCCGTCTCGCTGCCAATTAAAAGGCTCCTGCTCTCATCCCGCGTGAAATTTCTCGTCGTATTTCAGCAGACGAGCGACTGCGATGGAAGACACACAAACATGCATAATGAATCCTGCTCCTCTTTTTATGAATGGACATGTTTTATCTTCCCTTATCGACATGGAGGTGACGTCCTCCTGCTGCTCCATCTGCTGCTCGGCCTCCGTCTCACTCGTTCTTCCAGCCGTCAGCTGACTGGAGCTTCACCGTCTGACACGCTTTGTCCTGAATAATGGATTCAAATAAAAATAAATACCTTCACCTTTTTGTGATTACATTTCGTCCTTCTTCTCATGCCTGGCTGGCTCACTTCATTGTGTTTGCTCTGAAATGTGGATTTGTCAGATCCTAACAGCCTGATGAGAAATTTATAGCAGCAGCTGCTGAAACCCGAAATACTTGAAGTTTCTCGTTCGGGGGAATTGATTCACTTCCCATAAGAAGGGCACAATCGTAATCCTGCTATTTTACACTTGGCAGCAAAAACGGCCGACTTGATGAAGCAAGAGGAAGAATCCCATCATGTGCAGGGTGTCCTGAGGTCGCCTTTATGGAAATCCTTCTCTCCCTGGCTGAACCTTTAGATTTTCTCTGTGATCATCACAAACAGAGCTGATGAAACTGTTGTTGATGGCTGCTGGTGGAAACCGATGCTGACACTGTTAACAGCTCTTATTCCTTTTAAACCAGAACCAAATGGCTTACAGGACAGAACCCATAAGCCCTGCTCTGCACAAACATATCTGACAACAGCCCCCAAACCTTCTGCATGTTTCAGCCGCAAGAAGTCAAACCTGCAAGAACTTCCAACAACTAAAAACTAGTCCAAGGAGCTTAAACTGTTATTAAACCATCGTAGTGAGATTGTTAAGGCCATTAAACTTTCAAGAACATGATTGTTTTGTAAATTCTTGTCCATCAGGGGCAACACAGAGCAGTATTTCTTTTCCGAAGGCATGTTCCAACTGGAGCTGCAGGTGGATCAGTGGGTAGCACTGTAGCCTCACAGCTAGAAGGTCGCCGGTTGGCGTCCCGGTGAGGACACCCGGGATCTTCCTGCGTGGAGTCTCCATGTTCTCCCCGTGCAGCGTGGGTTCTCTCCGGGTTCTCCGGCTTCCTCCCACAGTCCAGAAACATGCTGAGGTTAATTGGTGATTGTAAATTGTCCGTAGGTGTGAATGTGAGTGTGCTTGGTTGTCTGTCTCTAAGTGTAGCCCTGTGATAGACTGGTTACCTGTCCAGGTGAACCTGCCTTCACCCTGAGTCAGCTGGGATAGGCTCCGCCCCCCATGACCCTGGTGAGGGTTAAGGTGTAGAGATGATGGATGGATGGATGTTCCAACTGCCAAAACTACTGAGCAGCCCTGGAGAAGTGCCGTGCAGGTCTCAAAGCTGATTCGTTAAACTCAGAGAGACACAATTTCATCGTCTTTTCTCCAACATCACCGTTAACAGTGTAAAGTTTGCCATGTAGGCTAACATACTGAACATTCATTGCTTCATTGCATATGTGCTCATAGAACTGGAGCTACAGTCAGTGGCTAGGATTTATCTGTTTGTTGTTGTTGTTGTTGTTGTCAGATTCTACTCTGCTATAAAAACCCAAAGGCTGAAAGTGCAGATGACATGATTGTTCCTGTAAACGTGGCGCCACTTTGCAGCTGCTTCTGGTCCCTGCAGTGGAAAACCTCATCATCCTGCAAGACCCCAGAAGGACGGAGGAGCTCAGCAATCAAGACGATGGATAATGACCAACAGAAACACAATAGCTCTGCTCACAGGATGAAGACAGAACCAGTTCTAATCAAACCTCAAGTAAATTGGATTGGACGTTTGGTAAAGATGCCTTCTGGACTTCTCGCTTCCATTGTACGCCTCCTCTTGGGTACATCCAACTGGGACGAGACCTCAATCAGGCCTGGAAATTGTTGGAACGTATACATATTCTATCGGCCCTGGAATTGCCTCAGGATCTGCCAGGAAGAGAATAATAGATGAGCTACCTTCCTTAGCCATTAGCACCTGGACCCAGCGGAAAACAGATGGATGGATGGACCTCCTGGACAGAAAGCTACGGGTTGAAATGTGTTAACCCTTTCAACGCCAAGTAAACGTGTATTCCTTATATCCCTTCAACACGAAGTAGCTTCTCTTGAAATGCATGATCAGATGTGGTTTTGATTAATCACTCATAAATTCTTAAGCAGACTTCACATCATTACACATCTGGTATCCATCAAAAGTAGACAAGTTGACGGTTAAATATATAGTTTACTCTTGTCATACAGGTGAAATACAGGTGTGAAAAAGAAAAGGTAAACGTCATAATTAGCAGGGATATATGCAATCAATTATCAGTTCTGATATGCTGAGACATCAGCCAAAGTCTTGTCGTTAGCTAGTTTTGATCGCTTCTAAACGTTTCGGCAGAGTAAATCCGGTTTTCCCGTGAAGCAAAGTGGTGCTGCCTGAACGGTAGCAGGTCGGCTTCTGTAACTGGAGGTTTAGTTCAGTCTAAATCCAGACCCCAGGATTCTTTAGCATGTGTCACTTTATTTACTCATCGTTCTACAGACAGAGGAAACGTAGCGCTGCTTTAGCTTCACGCACACAAACATATGCACACAGATGAGTTGACAAGTTTGCAGTTAGCCGGTGGCTCCTTGTAATTACTTCCAGGGAGAGCGATACGACTAAAGCGACAGCGAGATGTGATGTCTGAGTGCAGACTCTAATTGGAGTGGAAGAAAGAAGAAGAGGAGGATGTAGCGCTCTAACCTACTTTAATCTCCTCTCTCCGTCTTTGTTTCTCTGCTCTTTCATGTTTCCGTTCATCGGCGACCAGTTAACCCAAACTTCAGAGCAGCTATCGCGGCGCAATTAAGACGACTGTGTGATTAAAGCGATTATACTCGTGACCCACTATTTTTGGATGGCGAGGAAAGAGCTCTGTGAGGATTCTTGATCGTATATTTTTCTTGACAAAAATGAGACGGAAACTAATTAAAGCATAAACTTTGAAAACAAGAACTGCGGCAAATAAAAGTCTGATGTGACAGATGAATGAATGGAGTCATGAACTAAATATTAAAGATGGGTAGATTTTTTTATTTTATTTTTTTTTAATTATTGGGCAAAAATCCAGTCAGAGCTTATAGTATATGTTTCTGGTGTATAAAGTGGATTATTGCAAAGAGTTTTCAGTTTTGTTGCTTCAATGAAATAATGTTTGTTTTAAGGATGGACCTGCTTTAATCACTGAAGTAAATGAAACAGAGTCGGATTGATCATGAAAACAGTTTTTTATACTCGATCTACAAGCTTCTGCAAATACTTTAGTTGGATCACTGTTTTCTTAACTATTAATAAATGCAAATATTAGTCAAAGTTATTCAGAAAAACTAAACAAAACTGAGAATCTGGCTCCAGCTGTTTAATTTAAGACATCAGAATAAACACAGTGAATGGAAGTTAGTTTGTAGTATTTATAAAATCCAGACACAACTTTTCGTCTACTCCACATGTGTTTGATAGTGAAGTGAGAGATAGACAGGAAAGTGGGGGAGAAGAATGGAGGGAGGACATGTGGGAAAGGGTCATGAGCGGGATTTGAACTCATGACCTCCACATGGGGACTGTAGCCCTACACATAGGACGCCAGGTCAACCAGGTGAGCTATAGCGGCGCCCAAAGCCCCCGTTTTCTGTGGTCTGATCTCTAGATCTGTCTCTCACCAGATAAAGGCTCCACCTCCTCACAAATCCCAATTTAACCTGTGCGTGGGAAGCTAAATGTCAACGTGACTTTTGGCTCGACTGTGAAGCGTGTCCATGTTGGTCTGGTGGGAGGAGCTTAGAACAGAGAACCACATGAGGAGCGCTCTGGGTCTCTGTTTCAAATTCTGACATTTTTGAATTTTTTATTTTGTTTTCCACATTTCTGCCTTCTGCAGCTTTAATGTTCAGTGACGTGTTCATAATCGTCTCTGTGGAGTCACAAGCTGCAGTGAGAAGCTCCTGGTTGGTAAAATGGTGTCAATCTGTCAATATGTGTTTACTGTCATTGTATTTATACAGAAGAGCTGCAAAAAGAGCGTCTAAATACCAAAAGCTTCAGAAAAACAATACCTGAGACTGAACCATACGAACACACGATGCGTCCATGCTCCATTCCCTTAAGTTGCTCTAAAACATAAAAACATACAAACATGTTGCACAGAAGCAGATTTCAGATGTAAAAATCAAGTCAGCAGTGTTTTTTAGTCACTGTTTTAGTGAAAAGATGCTTCATATGAGTTAGAAGTTGGTTCATAGATCTTTTTTGGGAACCCTTTAACTAATATTATTGTGTTTTGTTTTTGTTTTCTTACCGTAATGTCTGGACTATAAGCTGCTACTTTTTTCACACGCTTTGAACTCTGCAGCTTAAACAATGATGAGGCTAATTTATGGGTTTTTATGAGTTTTACTAATTTGCCTCAAGACAAAAGTGACATTGAGAGCGACAACGACAGAGAGACTGAGGAAGTGATGAAGTCATTCTGACACTGAAGAAGACGACTTTAGTGGTTTTAGTGCAGGAGGAAGATGAAGATAGCGATCAGTGACTTCTCCTGGTTGGCTGCTGTAGTTTTTATTTTGTTAACCAGCCTTGTTACAGGAACTGTTTGGAAAAAAAGCATTTACATATTTGTGTGTGTTACTGGTACGTATTTAATTACAAGTTAAACAAATCTTTCTGTGTAAACATCTCATGTTACCACGTGGACACCTGCAGCCTGTATATGAACACACCTGGTTTTCTTTTTAAAGTTAGTGGGCGTGGCTTATATTCAGGTGCCTCAATAGTCCAGAAATTACGGTAACGATATTATTTGTTTATTGCTCTCCTGTCTCTATTTGTTGAAATTTTTTTTTATTAATCAAGTTTGTTCTTTTTATTCCGGTTCATGGGTTTTAATGCTGCTTGAAAAGCTGAGAGGAAAATGATTTAGTATCACCCCAGTTCTGGTGCTCTGACCCTGCCAAGCAAACCAAACTAATTAACCAGATGAACACTAATTAAGCAGATGAGCCACAGTTGAGATGAATCTGTTTGGAATCGTGCTGTGAGCTTATTATTTAACTCTTTGGTTCCGTACACGCTGTTGTTCTTCTACATCCGTTTCTTTCTGAGCTTTCCTACTTCCATCCCCTGTATCTGTGCCCAAACACAGACCACTTCCCTCCTCTCCTTTCTCCCTCTGGAGAACATGAAAGCTTTTCATCAGAAAGCTGTGTAATTGAATGAGCTGCTCATGCTGTCGCCCTGTCATCCCCATCAGTGGGTGACGGGAGGGAAAGGAAAGGAGGTAGAGGGAGAGCTGGAGGCCACGGTGAGTGGGTCTCCCCTCCTCGTCTCTCCTTTTTGCTGCCTTGTAATGAAAATGAATCAGCCGGAGAGACACTCTGACAGAAGGACGGCGTCACACGAACAGACACACACATGCTCGCTGTGCACACCTCGTGGCATCAGCAGCATATTGAAGTGTGACTCACACACAGATGTAGTCTTGCCTCTCTCCTTCCACGTCCATGTCACCGTGACAGGAAGCTGTAGAGAATCAGTGTTGTTTAGCAGAACAGGCAACAGGAGGATGGCTCAAACGGGTTTCTAGAACTATCGGGGAAAGGAACTTATTCGTCTGCAGCTCCAGCGCTGAAAGGTGTTCTGGACGGTTTTCAGTGTTGGAGCTGCAGCACTGCTTCTGCTTCTGCATCCAGGAAACACTGGGGTTCACCTAAAGATAAGATTAACCCTGTTCAGGACTTTTGGGGTCTTTGGACTCCAGGTCATTTGGTTTAGGGTGACAGGTGTTGTTTTGTTTTTTGAAGATTTTTTTTTTGCACATATTCGTTCTTGGGCTCCAATGGACCCCGAAAGACCTTCTACATACGGCAACATGAAGTCCTGAACAGGGTTAAGAACACCACAGACACTGAGCAAACTGTCTAGAAGGACATTTAACGCTGCATGCTGGACCTTAACTCAAACCGAACCAGGTGGAGGTGAGGCCATTTTCTTGCATCAGGTGGAGGTCAGAGGGCTGTACGACGAAACCAGTTTGAAACCTTTATGTGAGTCGGCTCAAGAAAAACTAAATCCCCAGAATAATGAAGGCGGTTTTTGACTCAGGCTTTGTGCATGAGGGGACATTGAATGCACCGTGTGACTCTTCTCCTGCACAAAATGAAACAATAGTGTCCCGCCTACTTTAGTCAACAGGTTGTTTTAATGGGAAACAATGAGGAACATGATGTCTGACGGTGACAGACTGATGCAACACAGGAGTGTTGGAAGAAAACCTGAGTGTTAACATCTTGTTTTACTGTCAGCTGTACCATCAGCAGAGTAAACTGACTTGGAAGCAAATCAGTACCAAAGATAAAAACATATTTGTTTGTGCACCACCAGCTGAATACATGTTGAGTTCCATGTTAGCATGTCGCACACAGTCTGGATGCTGCACAGCTTCCTGTTGTGGTTCTAGCGCTGTACAGATAGAACACGTTCCCTCAGCTGAGAATCTTTTGTCAGGTTTAGTTGGAAATTCATGTTGAGTTGAGACAGATAATAATTTAACACTGATAGTTTGCTGCAAGGGATGTATCGCAATTAAACACTGAGTTGGTGCTGATGTATGCTGGGAACAGCTGGCCTGGTACTGTTCTCTGTTAGTTGCTGTTATTTCTTTGGATTTTTATGAGAAACATTTTTCTCATCCGTCAGACTTTACAAATATTGTTCGAGGTCTAATAGTGTGAGAGTGCAGCACACGTCTGGAGAGGGTTGTTTGGTTGCATATTGATGCAAGAATATAATACTGTCAGCAAATTCACAGATGTGATGAAGACGATGCACGTGTTAGCTTTACAAAGAAAACAAAGACGGACTTGTTTTGGACCAGAATTTTTTCTGTATCTGGCGTTTCACATTTTGAGCAGGACATGACTTAACTAATTGTAGTAGTATTATTTGTGCTCAGGGAAAATCAGTATTTCCTGACCGCTCTTGAACACACCACCATAGAACAGGGTGGACTCCTCCCATGGCCCCGCCCCCTGATTGAGGGCATTTAAAACACCTGTGGCATCATGGCTGCTGTTTGCCACATGGGCTCCTCTGAGGTAGGTGATGAAGTCTGGATTGTTTAAAGGTTGTTGGTTGTTTTAAAGGTTTTGTTCATTCATTTGCACACAGTGATTAAGGTGCGTTTGTTTGACCGTTTCCTGTTTGCCTCGTCACCGTGGTGTCTGTTTGGCTGAGGTTTGTGACGCCAGATGTTTGTCTGCTGTTGTGTGATGTGGATGCTGCTGATCCTCCTCAGGTCTGCATAGAAAATACACCGTTCTGATGAGGTGTGGCTTATTTTAGCCAGTAGTTAAAATGATATGATAGATGAGGTAAACTATTAAACTAACCCTAACCCTGTTATTAATGTGTTCATATTGTGTTGTAGGTTTTAGTTTTTTCCTTTTTGTCTTGTTGGCCTTTGTCTTGTATCAGATGGTCGTTTATTGGTGATTATTTTTGCGTGTTGTGGTGGAGCAGGGACTGATCATCCCCCTCTAGTGGAGCTGGTTGCTGGCCGGTGGTGTCTGAACACTCTCGTATAGTTTCCTTCACAGCTGTAGTGGTCGGAGCACTGGGACACAAGATCTCACACCTGTTAGCTGTGGTTGTGAATTACTGTGAACTCTCAAGTGGTTGGTAACGGAGTTAAGCATCAAGCAACCTTCCTGCTGCTGGCTTCTGCATCTTTTCCCCTCCGTTTGCTAAATTCATTGTGCTGTTAAACAGCATTGAACTATTATGTGCAATCTTTTGGTTATTTTTTATGAATTTAAAGCTCTTCTCTTTATGCCATCTCTCAGCAGGCACTTCCAGACATCCAGAATTCAATCAATTATTCAATAAATGTACTTTCTTCTATATTGAACTGCTTCTCAGTGAATGAACATGCGTGACCTGTGTATGACCACGCTGGTGGTCCAGGTTTAATAGTTACTGACTCCCCAGACGGCGTTGTCAGGTTTGCTAGATTCTGGTGCAGCTTCCTTCCTCCTCACTTCTGCCACAATATTAAACCTTAAACAAATTACGAGGGATGAAGAGAGTTTTCTAAACTTTTTTTGCAAAAACAATTCATTTTAAGGGGGATTAAAAAAAACAAACAGGAACAAATATATTGATAACAAAAACACTCAAAACCTGATGCTATGCAGCAGATGTGTACACGATGCATGTAAGATGGGTTTTTAAAGTGTCCCCCACTCAGCCAGGCCTTATCTCTCAGGAACTCTCAGGATTCTGGACATTATTATTACCAATCCCGTGTCACCATGGCAACAATTCATCCACAGTAAGGGCAGGGTCACTGATATGGCGGCGCTCCAGAGTAATCACGCTGACCACAGAGGACATCTCTCTCCCTCTGAGCAGATATGATTAGGCCTGGCCCATATGGGCCAAACTGCTGGAGGCCATCAGCGCAGCCTAATGACAGGTTGAAAGGAAAGGACTCCATTTTCTCACTTTAGGATGGCTTCACGGGGAGACATTTCACTACAAAATGATGGAGCAATCTATTTCTCTGTTCCGTGGGGCTGTGCTTTTGACTGAAATGCAGCTATGGTGCATGTTATCAAAAAATCCTATTCTAAGACTCTTGGATGATGAGTTTTCCTAATAGACATTCAGTTTCTCATTTAAACTTAGTGCAGAAACGGTACAAAAATCCAGTCATTTTATTCAGCGATGAAACGGAAGCAATAGACATCACACTTGTTTGGGTTCCACGTCAGTCAGACCAATGCTGAAATGGAAATTGACTGTTCTGAATATTTCTATTTGCTAATGAGTTCCCCACTGAACATTGTTGAAAAAAAAAAACACGAAAAGACAGTCAACCGAGCCACATATTCACCTGACGTACTTACATTACGCTGATGACACTATTGTTTATTTGACTACAGCTAAGCTTATAAAATTCTCAACTGGTATTCAAGAGACCTGCTTAATGTCAAATAAAGTTCTGACACCGGCAGAACAATGTTGTCTCTTGATTAACATGATAATAAATCACCACATTTGCCTGCAAAGTATTCGCTGTGTTAATTAATCTTGGCTTATTTGATTGTTTGACCCAATTTGACATCAGGATTTTTCCACTATTGCAGACACTTCATTAGCTACCCAGGAAACTTAACAGCATGTAAACAAGTTCTTATGTTTGTTTGTTTTCTAACCTATATTTCCTGCCTCTTGTGAATGTCCTGTTCACAGAGTGGTTAGCAGCCTACCTGCTCAATGTAGCATTAGGACTTCAAGATGGAGGTTTAAGCCCACTTTTCCAGGAATTACATTCATATTGGATATTATATATTCTGTGGTGCAAAACTGACAACAATAAGTGCTCGTACAGGGGGGATAACATGTTCCCATAACATGCTGATGGTGGTGGATCTATTTGAAGCCCATAAATGTGTATTTTCAGTAGTGGAGCTGCCCATATGATGCTTCATGCCTCCATGTGTTGGTGGTGGATTAGTTCATTATTGTAAACTGAGATTCAGTTTACAGGAAATAACAAAACGTTACATTAAAAACTCAATAGGCAGTGAAGAAACCTGTAAGTTCTACATGAATAAACCTGCAGATGTAGGAACACCATGTGGCCTCGCCGTCAGGACTGCAGGCCTTTGTTTTTTCCACACGATTTTGAACACACA
>NW_007578101.1:351433-356325 GCF_000690725.1 Stegastes partitus | reverse complement strand
GCAGCATCAGTGGATGAAGTTAAAGGTCAGCAGTCAGACAGCTTCCAGCAGAAACACAGATTTATTAAAGGGTCGTCATCAGCTGTTTCATGTTTGGTTCAACTTTCCAACGAGTCTCGTATAAACCAGCATCTCTGACTCACAAACGCCATCATGAACCAGACAGCATGTGTTCTGTTAACACGATAATCTTTTAAAAGCCACACCACTGAGTCAACAACCAGCTGTTAGATCAGGTGGGATTCAGACATTTCCCATGATGCCTTGAGGCTGCCTGGTTTTCAAGTCCTGCAGCTGTCTTGATCTCACATTGTTCTCTCTCCATACATACGTAGGTAATGATGTCTTTCAAACTCTCAGACTGAGCTCCACATGACCCAGTGAAGACAACATGTGATTGAAGGCTTCATGCCGTCCTCATGTGTAACATCAGCGGCTCTCCCTCCACTGAGAGCAGATTACTGCCTTTACTCTGCTGCTTTCTACTCCTACTCACACATGCATGAATATATTCTCCAGTCAGCTCACACAGCAGCCTCACACACACCCACATCAAAAACACTGTACACCATCATCTGTTACAGGCAGCAGCGGAGATCTTCCCGGCTCTACTGATCCTAGATGCTTTGAACACGTTGCATTTACATTTATTTCCATGGTTTTATTTATAGCTCTGACAGGGATCCCCTGCGCTGCACACGTCATCGCTACGGCGATGGCGATCTGCCCACAGTCACCTGGTCCATCGTGCTGTGGACCTGATGTCCTCACATGGCCACACAGAGGTTACATAATACTCTAAGAAAGCCAGCTTTACATAACTTGATGTAATTTGCCTCCACTGTTTGCTGCTGCAGCTGATGTAATTACTACCAGAGTGAAGGCAGCATAACACTGTTTGAACAGATTCCTCTGACAATCAGACTCCAGTGATTATTTGGGCACCAGAGGTGGAAAAGAACAAGTTATTTCATTTAAAGCAGAACCCAAAATGTAAAAACTAAAAGCCCGTAAAATTAAAAATACTACATTTCTAAAAAATGGAATATTATCAAGTTAAAACCAAGTTTCCTGAAAAGTTGAACTTTGAGAACATTTGTACGAACAACAGGAACATCATTATTTAATCTCCTCAGTGTGTGTCGTGGATCACAGCTCTACCTTTGAATTGGATTACGAACACACTGCTGGGTTGTCTCTGACTGCATTATAGTGAACAATGTAGAGATGAAATGGGGGACAGACTCACTCCTTTCTCCCCCAAAGAGGAAGCTCTTATAGTGAACACAGACTCCGTTCCTATTGGCTCGTCGTCAATAGGCTGCAGGTTTAAACCCGGTGGTGTCCAAACCCTGTTAGAGACACTGAGTCCATCTGGCCAAAGACAAAAACCTTCTAGAGGTCTATCTTCTCTGGTTGACCTCAGACCTTCACCTTTTTAACCCCTTAACTAACTCTTCTGTAACTAAGCTTAGCTACAGAGACACATGTACATGAAATGAATAAATGGAAAATAAATGACAGCCTCAGAGATCATGGTTTACCTTCATGTGTGATCTGCAGCTGTCAGATGAGTGTGATGGAGGAATGAGTGCATTTCACCTAACAGTATAAGAAAACGTGTTGAATACAGACGCACCATTACTTTGATAAAACATCCAGTGATTTGTGATGTTTGCAAATCATTTCGGTTCAGCTGTCTTTAACGCCCTGCCAAATTATTATTAAGTTTCTCTCCTCATACAAATCCCCTGTTAAGTAAGCACATAACTGTAAATTAGCTCTGGCATTAAAATTCCACATATAACTGTTCTTTTATCTTACTGACTCGAAGAAGAGCAGAATTTAAGGATTATAGTGTATCGCTAAAGGTTTAAGAGATTCAGCAGAAAGAATTACTGTCGAAGGAGGCTTCTGAAAAATTCCAGTTTGTCTTGCGTTGACAGTCGGAGGAAGACAGAAGGTGTTTCTGACGAACTCACTTTTAACTTTAACACACAGTCTGGCCCAGATTCCATCTTATAGGTTCAGAAGAATGTGACTTGTTACACGACTTTCACTGGGATTGCTTCTGATTTGAAGCTGCAGATCTTACGTAAAGGTTTCCATCGCGGTATGCAGAAGATGCCTCAGGTGGTGTGTTTTCCAAAGACAAGCTGTAGGATCAAAGCAGATCCTTTTTATTTTCCGGCCCTTTCCCAAGGCTCACGCTCAACAACACGACTGTACAAATGCACGATTGTCTAAAATCAATCAGCTGTTCACCAACACACTGCAAACCACCTCATCTGTTAATGTACAAGAGGTGCATCAGCAGGAGGTTTCCAACCAGGTGTGTAAGTGCAGGCATACTGTGTGTCTACTGGTGTTTCAGTCGACCTTCATACAGCCACTAAGAATCCACTCTGATGTGTGTCATTCATTAGGATGAAACAAGTCCAGGTTTTTTCTTCATATGACAAAAACACGAGCTGCTCGTCTCTGCGTCTGATTAGCTGGCACTCACTGTCTTCATTGGTTGGGTGAAGTTTAGGCATGAGGAGTAATGACTGGTTGAGGAGAGAGCATCAAGGTAAGCCAATCAGAGGCACAGCAGGGTGAGTAACCTTCATAATTACAGACAACCTCACAATCAGCCACGGTGAACACTTTCTCACAGCACAGCCTCGTAGATCGTGTAATTGCGAGAGTACTCACTTTAAAATAAGTGAACTCCTCTGAGCTTCTCCAAGGTCCACCACGCCACTTGTTCCAACATAAATTCAAAGGCAACACTTATTTCAGACCCCTTCATAGCAGTAAGCAGCTGGAAAGTCCTTATAGGCAAGTCTCACCATCAGCAGTCACCGTGGTAACCGCCCTGAAACCCCAACTGCTCGTTTGTGTCGGTACAACTCTACAATTATGTGTTACATGATGTGTTCCAGGTTTTAACAGGAGCCTTAGCGCTGGAATTTTCTTATAGGTTTGTATCCAGGATTCTTGAGGTGGTTCTCTCTGGGAGCTGGTCAACATCACTACCTGGCATTACCAATCATAGTGTGTGACAACGATGTGGATGCTTCCATTACATAGATATGTGTGGATGTCTTACTGGTTTCTAACCAACCCTGCTGATGGAGGACAGCTGGTGGTTTAGATGTTGTTGTTGCTGTACCAGATCAGCTGGACGTAGGTGGACTCTGCAAATACTGGTTAATGAGATGATGAGTTCTTAAGACATTGATGAAGCTGTGGTCCAGTCCCGCTCAGACTCGAGTCCCAGAAGAATTTAATGCTCTGTTATCCTGTAATGACCAGTGTTGGCCCACAGAGACCACTATTTCCACTGTACAGCAAAAAAACCGACAGTCCGCCTTCAGCAAGCTGACAAAGGTTAAGATTCAAAATGGAGAATGTCAGCATATTGGTCAGTACTGCTGCTTTGTGACCAACCTCACAGCCCCCCGTTGTTGAGCCAGCATGGTTGGATTATGAGACAAGTGGCCCCAAGACACGAGCATCCGTCCAGTCCAACACAGAAATAAGAGCACCAGGCTGGAGGAGGTGCAAAGAGACAAAACAACAACAAACAGTTAGCATTCTTTGTGGACACTTTGTAGTTCCATGACACCTTAGCAGCTATAAATCAGGATCTAGTTCACTCTGTCGATAAGGACAGGCTGTTTGATGAGTCTTCCCTTTTCTGCTTTCCTCTGCACACATACAGTGTTTTTTACAAACTACACACAACACATAGAACCAGAGTCCTCACTAACCTTCGACTCCCTCCTGTGACTCGTAGGCAGTTAGCAAAGGTGTGGGAAATACATTTTGCAGGATCATTGTGTGTATAAGGGAAAAGGGCTTTTTGGACGAGTGTGCTTCATACAATGAACCCAGTTTGGCCACTGCTGACTCCACACCGGGGGTTTGGTTCCACTGCAGAGGGTCAGGAGGGAGGAAATAAAGCGTCAAGACTGACAGTCACAGCCATGATACCAGATCTGTCTGTATGAAACCTGTGAGGCTTCACATACACAATGTTAGACTGTGTTTATACAACAGCTGGTTGGGTGGAGCTTTATACTACTTTTGCTTTATATTTTACAGACATCAGCACATCGTCAGTCTGAGCCAGAAAGTGTATTTTCTTGCACAAACAGTGTGATTTTAAATTGTAACACCTCTTAATAATTCCATCCCGTCTAAGTTGACATATGAAGTACTTCCTCTGATCAATGACAAACACTCAAGAAAAATTTTATGGAAAATACAGATCCTGAAGTAGAAACTCAGTGAATGCAGCTGAAGTGAATACACCTGTGATCACTGCAACAAAAATGAGTGCACTTGAGAATAGATGTGCAGGTACTTTAACAATGGACATCGGATGTTCTGTAGCAGCTCAGACGGTGTGAAGGACGTCACGTCAAACTCTATTGACAGCGTTCAAGAAAAAAACACCCTCACTCGCTCTTGAGCGCAAGACTGCGAGATTAAACTTTAAAAGAACATGAAAAGATGCCTGAAGAATGTCCGGAGCAGATTCTTTACTCAAATGAGACCAAGTTAAATCAGCTTGACTTGAACCACCCAGCATGTTTGGTGTGAACCTGACCAGGACCTTCACAGTGAATGCATGGTCCTGACAGTGAAGCATGAAGGTCGGAACGCAATGATATGGGGCTGCATGAGGGCACAAGCTGTTGGCGAGAATACAGTCGTGACTTGATAATCCGACTCTTAACAATCCAGAACCTTGCTGTCCGGAACAGAACCCATAAAAACAGCCTTAACATAGCGACAGCCTTGGATTGTGACTCCGACATGACATTTAATGTCACCAATCAGGATGACGGCGTATTATCTGACTGAACAATCCCACAGATTGGCTACGTTCACACTGCAGG
>NW_007578101.1:349888-350751 GCF_000690725.1 Stegastes partitus | reverse complement strand
AAACCAGTAGAACACCTGTAGAGTACTGATACAGAGAAATACTGAGCAACACAACATCTCTGTAGAAGCTCTGGTTCCTCCATGCTGAGGAGGAGTCATCAAATATAAAGGTGGACGCAGTGTGTGAGGAAAATACAAGAACTGAATTGATTTTTGTCACAAAAATCAATTCAGTTCTTGTATTTTTCTCCTACTGTGGAGCCTGTATTTTAAATCTTGCACAATTAAACTGCTGGCTTCTCATTTCACATCAGCGCAAATACCCTACAATTGTCCTAAGAACTAATGTGATGAATGTAGGCTGACATTTAGGTGTATTGGACTCTTTTTCTGTTCTATACTGTGAGAGTAAAACTATGAACATGCAGCTGAAGGACAGGTTGCTTTCTCTCCGTCTTGCTTTCTTACAGAAATAACAAACCGCTGGATGCTGAAGAGAAAAGATGACAAGTTCTGTTTCAAAAAAAACTGAGCCATGCAATTTTTTAAAAATTTTTTAAAGAGAAATGCTGACTTTTCAGAACAAGAGAGATTATAAAACAGCAGCATTCCATAACTGGGATTAAAAACCAGCATATGACCTGCTCATGTCCTCAGTGTTAGCACTTCCTTTATTGCTTTTTATTTTATTTTATTATTATAATACTAAATTGCTGGAGGATTATTTAATATAATGATTTAATTATATTAAACAAGAAAAGCTCGTTTTCATGTTGCAGTGTTGCTAGAATTTGTGTAATTGTGTGTGTGTGTGTGTGTGTGTGTGTGTGTGTGTGTGTGTCGTTGTGTGTGTGTCGTTGTGTGTGAGGTTGTGTAACGTGTGTGTGTGTCGTTGTGTGTGAGGTTGTGTAACGTGTGTGTGT
>NW_007578101.1:324508-349758 GCF_000690725.1 Stegastes partitus | reverse complement strand
TGTGTGTGAGGTTGTGTAACGTGTGTGTGTGGGAGTGGGGACCCACATCAGGCAGTGGAAGATGTGGGAGGTGGACAAGAAACGTGGGAAAACTCCTGCTGAGGGACACACACTCTCTCACACACACCCACACTCGCTTTGATGGCGTCCAGCTCTAAGTTATTTTTCTTCATCTTTACCGTATTGATTTCTTCCATCCTGCTGCGCTTCAGCTCCAGTCAAGTAGGTGCTGCTTCGCCACCGATGAACCTTTTGGATCGGCAGCAGGAATATGAATAAGATCCTCAGTTACCAATCACTGTGTGTGTGTGTGTGTGTGTGTGTGTGTAGGTGTGTGTGTAGTGTGTGTGTGTGTGTGTGTGTAGGTATCCCCACCGTCCCATGTGACCACGCAGAAGTCATTATCAGAGCCGCCTGCAGACGCTCATACATCACTGCTGGGATTCTTCGTTAAAGTGAGGGGGTCAGCGCAGATTGATTAAACAGAAAACCACGCTGAGAGGAAAGTGCAAGTGTAGGAATTAATTGTTGTTTCCAGCGAGGGTGTTTGAGTTTTGCCCGCCCTCATGCAGCTGGAGTTTACGTGACCGTGTTCAGCAAAGGGCCGACACGCCGACTGTGAGGTGAAGCCTTCAAGGACACAGCAAACGGCCTCTCAAGGAGAATGCATGAGGTGTTTGTGAGCCATATTATCATCGAGGTCCCCCCAGCCCTCGGCATAATGGATTGTGTGCATGTGTCGGAGCGGGTTTGTGCCTGTGCGTGTGCGTCGCGGGTGTTTACGGCGACATCCTTGAATCTCAGCTGGCGTTTTAATCTGGATGCAGCATCGGGCGGCCCTCTCCGAACGGCGCCGCTTCAAGTGGATGGAACGAATCGGCGTGTCACGCTGTGAGCTGGAGTGTGACTCGCAGCCACAGGAAATTATCAAGAGGATGATAAAGATTTTTCTCTACTTTCTTTCTGGGCTCAACTCGACTTGCAAACTTTTAATTATGCAGTTTTCCCTCCGTCGGCCTGTAATCCCAAAGACAGCCGAGATGGGTTAGACGCTGAAATGGGAAACGGGCCAAAAACAAAAACCAACTGACAGGTGTGGTTTATAAGATAGTGTCAGCTCAGGAAGTGTTTGGACAGGAACACAGTGTTCATACTTGTGTATCTGACTGTGAGGTTTAATTGAGGAGTTTGAACAAAATCATCATATGAAACATTTATGGCTCAGCTGTAATTGGATAAATGAACATAGTCATAAGAAATACATTCATTTTCAATACTTCCAGTGCTGCCCTGAAACAAGAGGACATCACCAACGATGAGGTTTCCTCCTTTGCAAGGCTTTGCCAGGCCTTCACTGGAGCTCAGTGGTTGTTTGTTGGTTGTTTGTCTTCAGAATGTGAAATGTTTAACTCTTGTGACAGTACAGCCCTCTATACCGGGCTGGCATTACTTAGTGCTGAAGTGTATGAGGAATACACCTTTACTTAGTGTTGAAAGGGTTAATTATGTTGATTTTGGTGCTGGGTTGCTCTTCAAGTCTTTTTTCAGTCATTGTCGATCTGTTTTGTTCAGAACCGTCCAGTTGATTTCGCTGCATTTGGTTGAATCTGAGCAGACAGTAAATCTCTGCACACTTCTGTCAAATAATCAGTATGAAGCAGTGACTCAGTGCAAGTCATGCATGTCCATCCCTTCACACTGCCGGCACCGTCTTCTGTAGATGTTTTGTGCTTTGAGTCGTTCACACTCAATCACAATCTGAACAGCCTCTTCATCCCCGACAAGCTGACAGGCAAGAAGAAAATACGTAGCCAGGAGCACACTGTTGAACCCATCAAATGTTTGGCTTGGTGACAAATGTCTTTAAAAGTCTTTCAGGTGGCAGGAAAACACTCCATCTACAGTCATGCAAACAGCTGTTCATTATGGGTGATGAGATTAGGGTGCATCTCTGATCCAGTGAGCAGCCGTCCTCCAAGTCAGAAGCATCAGACTGATGTACAGATAAGTCGTGTCCCTTCTGGAGCAACGCCAGAAGATATACCAAAGATGATTTGCTTTGATTTTGACATGGAGAGCTCATGGGGGATGCCACTCAAGAGCTCGTAGGTAACTTCTGATAGCTTTTAATTTAGAGTGACAGATGTGGTTTCCAGATTGAAACCAGATGAGTGTACGTGGAGCACACATGGAGCTGATTTCCAAAGCATCCAATTACAAATCTTCTAATCAACTATCATATCGAGCTCCTGCTCCCAGTTCAATGTGTGACAGAAGGACAACTTCATTCTTCAGGTAAATGTGATATCTGCATGCTAAGTAGCACTAAATGCAAACTGTAGCTGAGGCAGAGGAAGTGTTGCAGGTATCTGATAATAAACTAAACATATTGATGTGTTTCTCTTCAGGGGACTATGAATGTGTGTTTGTTCCAGTTTGTCATGTGGATATGAAGACATTTCACTGAATACGTGAGAACTTTGACCTGTTGGGTGAAAGCTGGGTCTGTAAAAAAATACAGGCGTGACTTGATAATCCGACACTAAATGTAATACGTAGGGTTAAGGCTGTTAGGATTGTTGGATTGTCAAGACGGAGGTCCAGATACAAGGAGGGCTCGATGCCTGAAGGCTCATTTGTTGCTGATATTTATTGTTTAAAGTTGTTGTAATAACGAGAGTTTTGTTAGAACACCACGGATTTCATGTGCACGGGCCGTCGGTTAACATCAAAGGTATGTAAATCAGTCGGATTGTTCAGTCAGATAATACGTCGTTATATTTATTTGTGACATAAAATATCGGAGTCAGAATCCAAGGCTGTCGCTATGTTAAGGCTGTTTTTCATGGGTTCTGTTCGTTTTTCCTATAAACCAGTCGGATAGCAGGTTTAGGATTGTTGAGGGTCTGAATGTCAAGTCATGACTGTAAAATAAAAATCTGTATAAAATTCAGTAGTTAGGATGCAGGATGCAGGTGTTGAGAGCAAAAGCAGACCTTATGGGAAGCCTGTTCAAATGCTATTATTCAAGTAGGTACTGAAAGGTAGCAGCAGGCTGAGGTTTATAAAAAATAAAAATAAAATACAACAAAGGAGCAAAAACTTACTCAAGCTCCAACTGAAAATACTGGAACAAAAGCCATGAAGAACAGGTGAGGTACACTGGGGATGAACACAGGTAGCAGTAATGACCTGACAAAGACCAAAAGAGAAGCACAAGACTAAATCCACCGGGGAGGCAAAGGTAGCTGGGAACAGGTGGAAACAGTCAGGAAGAGCAGAACATCTCTGCATTCTACATCACATGGTTTTTCTTTATCCTTTCAGTGTCTATTACAGCTGCTCTTACAAAGTATGCAATGCTGCACGGTAGCATGCACACAGTTTGGACATGTGGTTCTGTCATCGTACTGCGCTTCAGGCAGCAGCTGTCCTGCTCGTGTGTCCATCACAGTCTGTGGTGTGAAATCGTCTGTCAGTTTGCTCACGCTTGTTACTTGAGCAAGACACATGTATGTGAGACACATGTATGTGACATATCTTTGGTTGTGCAGAGGATTGTGGGTCAGAATGGAAAGAAAAGCAAAAGGACCATCTGGTGTTTTTGGCGTTCTGTACTGACAGTTAAACAATGAAAATCATTTTCTGGCCAACTGTACAGTATGGTAGCATAAGTATTGGAACATAACCATAGCCTGTATCAAAGATGGACGTAGCAACCGGCCCTGAAAAATTAAGCCAACCCGGAAGTGTCAGAAACCTGCAGCATCACTACGTCCACTAGCTGCTGGCTCCACAAAGCCCTGGCTCCCATAGACTGGAATTGGAAAAGAAGTGATCACAGATCACCAAATACCGCATTCCTACAGCTCAGGATTGTTTTTATTAGTTTTTATGGTCAAATCCAGAGATCAGGTGGCCAATCTGAAAATAAATCAATACTGAATTTTTAAAACATCGTCAACATGTTGCGGGGCAAGGGGCGTGGCTGGCTTGATTGACAGTCGGCAGCGACCATACAGACGAAGCGAGCAGAAGGCGGTAAATGTGGGCGGGGCAGAGAGGGCCCGCCTCTCAATCCGTCTGACCAATCGCTGCTCCTATGGCTCCGCCCCCCTCCCACGATTTTTGCGTCACTGGCTCCAAAAATCCAAGATGTCAACCAGGAAGTAGCAAAACCCTGGCTTCATGTTCTCAGTGCAGAAACCAACGGGTGACGTCACGGCAGCTACGTCCATCTTTTATACAGTCTATGAACGTAACCAGTCAGAGGCTGGGAACGGACATAGAGAGGAAGAAAAACATGACACAGTGGAAATACTAAGCTTAAAAAAAAATCCACCCAGAACCACAACCAGAACAGTCCAGTAAAAGCAGACGTCTATGGTGAACATGTCGCCATCAAATATATATGTTGAAATCAAAAGTGTCTTTCAGGACTAGTTCATAGGAACATTTTGTGGGGATAATTGTAATTACTGAGCACACAACAACCACGTCAGTCAGCACTGTGGAGCTTCATGTTGAAAACTACTAACAAGGCTGTACTCCATTAGCTTCAGTAGGAGTTGGTTGGTTGATCCACCACCTTGATCTGAAATATCTCCACATCCAAATGACTGTTTGGTCATGAACAAGTACAGGCACACAACTAAATACAGACAATCTCTGCAGCACAATGAACCCTGATGACTCTGATGATGCTCAAACCACTCAGCCAGCACCAACATGAACTTCACATTTCTGGCCTTGAGGGAAACATCTTGACAACGATTGGTTGAGCTGCTGTGACATTTGGTTCACACATTCACGTCGGCCTCGGGATGAAAATGCTAAACTAAGAAGGCGAACATGCAGAACAGTGTGCCTGCTAAACATCTGGATGTTAGCATGTTAGCCACTGTGACCATGTTGTCGTGCTGACATTAGCATGTAGCTCTGAGCAGCACAGATTCAGCCTCAAAGACCTGCTGGCAAAGCTGTGAATCTTTAGTTTTGTTTCACTGAGAATGACCTTTTCACACCTCAAACAAACAAACAAACACAAACAAACACAACACATGTGCTGTTACCATCCAGGCTACACATGATGACTGTACAGCATGTGGATGAAGCACTAAGGGGCTGTAGGGCATCTGGAGCGCCAAATATCTTCAGATTGCAGCAAGTTAAACTCTGCTAGTGCACATTCATGCTTAATTTACATGAATGTGAGCTGTAGTTACATATCATAGTACTGCATGTGTGTCACTGCTCACACTGATCTCAAAAAAACCCAGGGGGAGAAAAAACAAAAAGCACAATGAGAATAACTGGTACTTGTACAATTAACTGACAATCTGTTTTGCTTTCAGTTTGATTTCCTCAGCTCTCATTCTGTCTGTCGCCTGTGCACTATTTCCGTCTCTCCTTGCTTCTCTTATTCTTCTTTTCATGAGCTGAAATCATGCAACTCTGAGAAAAGGGCGACATTTTCCTGCAAGTTAAAAGATTCTCCTGATAGAGAAGAAGTTTTGTCTCAATCCGCACCACAGAATTGACTTCTGCACCTCGACAATGTTCTGTTTCACAACCAAACTTGAGACAAGATAGAAGCTTAGAAGAAGAAGCAAACAGTCCTGAAAGCTCACCTGCCGGTTCGCAGCACATTTATTAGGAAGTAAAGGCAGTTCATGACAAAGCTTCACCTCCAGCAGTTTAAAGGTAGCAGAGAAAACAGCAGAGAGCTCCAGCTGTAGCCGCTGATCTCCCTCTGAGGAATGACTGCAGGTCTCGTTTTCTAATCCAGATCCACTTTCGATACAATTATCAAGATTGTTCCATAATTTATGGCTGAATGAGAAGTCCTGTCTTCCCTGAGAGGAATTAGGAGGCAGGAGCTGGGCTGTGATTAGACGGAACAAACATTTAATCCCCTTTGAATCAGAGCCTGCAGATGAAGGCGATGGAGTCAAATAAACGACACACAAAACTGACATTTTATTTCAGTTTTGGAAAATGAGAAGAACAAATCAGCTGCATAGACACCCAATAAACATCTCACACCTTCAAATTGAAATCAGTGGTTCTAGATTAGATACCAATGATTAGAACCTCGTTAGGCAGTGGCAGGTGGAAATTGTCTTATTTTAACCTCCGATTTTTAGCGTCTTGCCTTTGCTGTCAGATTATGTGCAAAACGATTTGATGCAAAAACAAAAGAACACCCAAAACTTTGTAAAACGCTGCTTCCACAAGCAGACAGTAGAACAAATGTGACTCGTAGTGGAGGCCTGCCAAAGAACATTAGAGTCAAACTACAGGTTTTCACTGAAGAGCAGTTTTTAGAAGACGAGTCTCAGGTCGAGTAAGAAGAAATGTTCTGGTTCAGTGTTGTTTGGTTTCCTGCCCCAAGCGCAGAAATGTGGAACCAAGAACTGCTCCAGATGAAAGGACAAACACATCGAAGCGTTCTGACCTTCTGTTTGTCTGTACCTTCTAAAGTGATTGTTGAGGCTGTTTCATTGCTGATTTGCACGTTATTTTCCTTATTTTACTTAAACGTAACATGTGTGAGCAGCTGGATCCCTTAAATTTCCCAAAGAGGACGAATAAAGTATTCATCTGTCTGTCTTCAGCAAGTTCATCGATTTATTTTCCACCCTTTTAGGGGATTGATGACTGTAATCAATGAAAGCTTAATTTAATCCCTGCATTGTTCAGTCCTCTAACATCAGCAGCTTCTGTTGACTGTCATCATACGTGTGAGCTTCTTTCCTGTTTCATTAAGTTTTGTATTTTTGCAGATGAGACTTTTTAAAACATTTTAAAAAGGTTAGAAATTTAGCCAATATTGCAGAAACAGTTTTTGAACTGGTGAGTTGATCTGCAGCAGGTTTTATGTGCTTTTAAATACGCAGACACTCTTTTGACCAGACAGTGTCCAACCAACTTAAGCTTTATTGAAATGACACGATGCAACAGACGACGGTAAAAAGATGATGAATGAACAGAATGAATGTGGTGCTGGATGCTGATAGGTCAGTCAGACCACAGCCAGGCACCTGAACATCTGCAGCTCCGCCGTTTGTCATCTCAGAAATCATTTCAGACATCCGTTGATGTCCGACAGTGTCCCTCAGAATACCCGCCAACTTCAGTAAAGCCTTTGGAAACAGTGGACAACATCTCACAAGCAGCTTCGACACCTCCATGGTGCAGATTTGTGGCGCTACGTGATGGAGACACGCTGGTTACTGACCTGTGATTTCTGGTCTGTGGCTGCACGCTCCACCTTCCTGTTATCATTTCTAACATAACTGGTTGTTTCATGACATCCATCCTGATGTTGGAAAAACAGATACGTATTATTTGTCAAAAGGAGCAGATGGATTGTGATCACATATTGCAGACTGTGTCTGTATAAACTTCAGCTTTCTCCTGAGTGTTCCACCAACATCCAGCTGTTGAGCAGCTACTGTCTGACTGTTTATTTCTATATTTGTTCATTTTTTGGTGGAAAGAATTCCATTCTTTTCAAGCAGTATTTCATTTCTTAAAGTCAGTATTTCGTTGTGTTGAGGCATCTAATTATCCCAGACCAGTCCCATATACAACTGTCTTTGTTTGTTTTCCTCTCAGCTTAATCAACTTCAGTTCAGAGCGGTTTAATTGGCATGAAAGTTTTGAAGAAATGATGTCAGCAAAGCACCAAAGTACAATCCTTCTAAATATTTGGACAGAACACAATTAATACAACATTAAGAGCGACTTCTCTCACTAGCATTTGTAACTTTGAGGACTCGTTTGCAGTCTGTACAGATGAACTTCAGTGTTCTGTATCGTAGGAATAAGTTCATCTCTGCGTCTTTACATTTGCCGTTAGGGTTAACTTCTCTTTCCCTCTCCTCCTTTCCTTCAGTGGGATTCCTGGGAAGAAGTGTGGAAGCATCGTGTTCACCGCTGAGGAGCTCAGTAACTGCCGGGTCAGTACCAGACCAGAGCCGCACCCACCTGCTGGTCCAGTCTGAGACCAGGGTCAGAAAGTTAAGCGTTCTGCTCCGAATCCTCGACAGCCGCACTCTGTTTCCATTTTTAACTCTGCCAAATGAATTTAAATGACCACACAGGCTTCAGAATAATTTCATCATTTGCATCAGGCAAAGTCGGTTCGTACTTTTCCTTCAAAGTGACGACGAGAGCTGCTCATGAATTATTTATCTGGTTTCATAGTTCACTGTTCTTGCCACGGTGGGTAAATAATCAGACACTCCAATCAAAGAGGGAAGCACACACACTCTCACACACGAACACGCTCACCACGGTATGCACTTTAACATGCAAACACTGGCAATTACATTGGTGCTAATTATGATGTGATTACTGAGGAAGCAGCTTCCTGTAACGTATACACAGAATTAGGTTTCACCTTCTTCACTTCCATATGGATGCATGTGAAGGGGAACGCTCATATAGCTGCCAAGGACTTTGGTACTTTATTCACTTGTACTACCTTTGGTTTGGGAGGAGGCTACAAGATGGATCAGTGGTTGGCATCGTCGCCTCATAGCAAGAAGGTCTCTGGTCGGCGTCCCGGTGAGGACACCCGGGATCTTCCTGCGTGGAGTCTCCATGTTCTCCCCGTGCAGCGTGGGTTCTCTCCGGGTTCTCCGGCTTCCTCCCACAGTCCAGAAACATGCTGAGGTTAATTGGTGATTGTAAATTGTCCGTAGGTGTGAATGTGAGTGTGCTTGGTTGTCTGTCTCTAAGTGTAGCCCTGTGATAGACTGGTTACCTGTCCAGGTGAACCTGCCTTCACCCTGAGTCAGCTGGGATAGACTCCGCCCCCCATGACCCTGGTGAGGATTAAGGTGTAGAGATGATGGATGGATGGTTTGAGAGGCCTGGACATTATCTTGTCTATCTAACATTTTTAACATAATCTGAGAACATGAACGACGTCGTCGGCATCTGCATCATAACTGATGAAGGGAAAACCAGCCAACCGATATACAAGCTGCCCACCTGTTGTGTGGTCCATCAGGAGGACTTCTTCAAGCCCCAACATCAGACTGAAGTTGGTGGAGAGGCTTTAAGCAGTACAATGTCATTGATGCACATTGTTGGCGAACCTGGTGGAGTTAGAGAAGTCTCAGTGTTCAGAACAGCCTGGATACCGAGATCGTCCCAAAGTCCGACCACGAGGACGAGGAGGACACTCACATCCTGATTGTGGAGGGATTCCTGCTTCACACCTACAGATCTCTGATCAATGTGCTGAACAAATGTTAAAACTTATAAAGAAGGCAGAAGAGGAGGTGTTCTAGGAACGACATGGTTCCAGACAGACAGCTCTGTGTTGTTCAACGTATTTATGCAACACAAGAACATGGAGGATCTTTTACCTTAAACCATTATTGATTGAGGTGAGTATTTCTCACATTAATCAAAGGGAGGCACTTCTTCCTACTGCACATATCTAATCCTGAAGTCTTGCATTAAAGCAAAAGCTGCCCTGAGGATTAGAATTTCCTTTAAGCGTTTATCAGAACAGCCTCTATGAACCTGCTTGTGTGTGTTTTTCAATGTTAGTGATTTTTGAACTCTGTAATTTGTCACCAAGTGTAAAGCTAAACTAAAATAAAAGATAAAGGGACCCCAGAGCCTGACAAACCACTGTTTTACCCAACTCATGCTTTAAACTGTTCTAAAAACCCAATAACTCTGTGCAGTAACTGTCCACAGCCTGTTAGAACTGAAAAATAAGTCCTGCAACAATCGACTTTCCATTAAAGTTCTGTTTAGTTTGTGGTGGACCTGGACTGAGTGTTGTTTGTGTTACACTGAGAAGTCCACAACACCCGAGCAGCAGCAGCTCCTCACTCTGTCACACTTTGTCATAAGCAAAATGGTAGTTTCTGATCTTTGTTGTCCTCTGTAGGGGCTGATGCACCATTTATACTTAAAGCTTCATCATAGCACTCATCAGACTGATTCCTTGTTAGCTGAAGCTTAAAATGGCTCATTTTAACCAAGTCCTTTAAACAAGCCGAACAACAGAGTGTATTTGGTGTCTGACAAGATTTAACCCTGAAATAAGACCCAAAGTCCAGTTTAAAGATGTGTAAAAAAGTAATGTAAGGTACCAATGTGTTGTTGTTCTGGCAGGACATCGCCACCATGCAGTTCTGTGCCAACAAGCTGGATAAAAAGGATTTCTTTGGCAAGTCTGACCCTTTCCTTGTCTTCTACCGGAGCAACGAGGACGGGACGTAAGTGTGTGTGTGTGTGTGTGTGTGAGTGTGTGTGTGTGTTTGTACAGCAAAGGATTTACAGTGGCTCTGACAGTCCATCTGTTAGTCCTTCAGCTGAGGTTGGACGAGCTGCTCCTCTGTCACAGCTCCTCCCTTGTTACTGCCGACAAGTGAAAACCTGCCAGCCGGCCCAGAGCTGGTTGTTTTATACTGAAACCACGAAAACAGGCTCTTTCTGGAAATAGAAAGTTATCAGCTGCTGTTTGCAAAGTTTACTTTTGACTTTTTGACCATCAGTTTTTAGCAAAAACGCAGCAAAACAGACGTCTTCTCTGACGGAGATCTGAGAAAACGCTGAGTCATTTTAAATCAGCTGGACCGAGCAGCCTGCATTCGCTCGGTGAAGTTCTGAATCCACGGGGCTGTTCACAGGTAGTCTGGTTCTTTTGACACCTGACATCCTGGATCAACCCTGGAAGGCTGTTGATGAGTTCGACACCTCATGAAAGCAACACGACAGATTGTCCCACCAGTGAGAGTTTGGTTGGATGAGAGCAAACTGACCAATAAGTTGACCTCCTATAATATGATAAACTATCATACACATCTTGTTTTATAAGCTGGTTCTACGTTATTTGCTTTGTTTTTAGATTATTGTTGTCATTTTGAGCTGCATGGTGGCTCAGTGGTTAGCACCGTGGCCTCACAGCTAGAAGGTCTCCAGTCGGCGTCCCGGTGAGGACACCCGGGATCTTCCTGCGTGGAGTCTCCATGTTCTCCCCGTGCAGCGTGGGTTCTCTCCGGGTTCTCCGGCTTCCTCCCACAGTCCAGAAACATGCTGAGGTTAATTGGTGATTGTAAATTGTCCGTAGGTGTGAATGTGAGTGTGCTTGGTTGTCTGTCTCTAAGTGTAGCCCTGTGATAGACTGGTTACCTGTCCAGGTGAACCTGCCTTCACCCTGAGTCAGCTGGGATAGGCTCCGCCCCCCATGACCCTGGTGAGGATGAAGTGATGTATAGATGATGGATGGATGTTGATATTTTGCCTTCGACAGACAGTTGATGTAAAATGTAGGGAAGGAGAGCAGGGACATGATCTACAGTTCACATCAAAACATCTGTTCTTTTACAGTGTTTAACATTAACTTTACACTAATTTTACAGAATTTAAATTATCTTAAAAGGAGAAAAAAGATCACATATAGCTTTCAATATTTTAGACATACAGTTCAGGATCAAACCTTCTGTGGGCTTCAACAGTTTCTGCTGCTTCATGCATTTTATTCAGCTGATTAGTTGTTTTTTAGTAAACCGTCTTTATCGCTTCATCACACAAACATACACATTTTCTTCACAGTGAACTTCACACATTGCATACTGCAGGAAGTGGCGACATATTTCTCATGTTTCCTGACCATCCTGGCTCTCTCTAACCTGTATTTTGTCACCATAAGTTCCTTTCTTTCCTGACTTTCCTCCGTGTTGAGCTGCCTCTTCGTGTTTCCAGCTTCACCATCTGCCACAAGACCGAAGTGATCAAGAACAATCTGAACCCCGTCTGGCAGTCCTTCACCATCCCGGTCCGAGCGCTTTGTAACGGAGACTATGACAGGTGAGGGGACAGAACAGAGCTGGAAAAGTTTGTTCTAACTGCTAATTTTCTCTTTTGCAGAAAAAGTGACAGCGATCACTGAATACATAAGAACAGAGGCAGGATGGAGTCGATGTGAGACTCTGTGGTGGTCAGAATAATGCCAGCAGTCGGCCGTGCAGTCAGTCTCAGGCCAGTGCTGGTGTTATTGAGACTAACATGGGAGCAACGCAGCAGGAAACACACTCATGTGTCTGTGTTATTGCATATATTATAAGTCTAACCTTTAGCTTTATTCATGACTTGGACCTACATCCTTGTGAATACGTATCACCTCAGTAACCTACATGGACGGCGTTCAGTAAAAATACTCAACACTTGGATATAGAGCATAAGAAGAAGAAGCCTGATGAATATTGTGAGCACGTTCTTTGTGCCCTGAATATGACCAGAGCTGCTCAAGTAAACACAGAGACTGAACAGAGAAGCACAGACGTTGGAGTGCAGTGACACGGAGCTGCATGAGAGCAGAAGGTGTTCAGGAGGTGCAGCGCTAACGTCTGTGGATAAACCAAAGAACTGGATGACTCCCAGTCTGCAGGAGCTCGACCGAAAAGGGACGTTTCTGCATGACAGCCATCTAAATCACCAGAAAACTGTGACTGCTACCACTGTGGGGCCTGTGTTTTTAATATTTTAAATATATACTGTCATCTTTAAATTGTCCATAGTTGGTGATAGCTTCTGTTTAGCTTAGAAATAATGCCGTCGCTGTAAGAGGTCACATGTTTGAATCATCTGAGCTTTTTACCTTAACGTACTTGTTCCACCCTGTGGCTTACATCCAGCTGAGCCTACAGGCTGGATCATAACAATACTGTTCATAGTTTATGCCTTCACACATTCTGACCATGCTGTGAAGAATCAGTGCAGATAGTGTCCATACCAAACTTTAAACTACAGATCTATTTAGAATGTCTACAAAGCCGATGTCACGTTAATAAATGTAAATAAAAAATACACATAAAACACGGCCTGCACAGTTTCACAGCTTCAAGATTCCCTGAAACCACAACTGTCCTCGATTTGACCCACACTGGTAGAAATAAATCACATTTAACCCGAAACTACCTCAGTGTGTAAAATGTTTTAGCACAATTAGAAGAAAAAGTTAAATGTATTTTTCATTTTTGTGTCACTTTAGGAGAATTCATCACATTTCAGGCTAGAACACGACGTTTAGGGTGTTTTAACGTACTGGTTACATGATGCTGCAGTACTACTCACTGCTGTTGTATTCTGTATATCGATCTCTGCCAAAGCAAATGTTCAACATCCTTTGAAGAAAAGCTTCTTGTCTCAGCTTCCCTCTCTGTGAATCTCACCTCCATCTGTCTCACCTCCTCTTCTTCATCTCACCTCCTTCCAGAACGGTCAAGGTGGACGTTTACGACTGGGACAGAGACGGGAGGTGAGCTCGCTCGCTCGTTATTTCTTTTCTTCTTTCATTTCATGTTCGGCTCCACATGGACTCCTTCAAATGTCACACCTTATCCTGTCTGGCTCAGAGCGTCTTATGGAAACAGATGGGTGGCTCCGCCCACCGCCACATGCTGGGCCATGAATCACAGTTTGCAGGTGAAAGGTTGCTGCTGAGTGGACAGGAGGTCGGGGTTTAGGAGGCTTCTCCCTCGCTGTAAGAGCCCTGCTCACAGATTTGTGGATTTAATTGGAAAACTCCTGGGATTCATCAGGCTGTTGCTGCTTTATATACATTTCAGCTCCATTTGAAGTCCTTGTGGTATTTCTTATAAATCCTCAGTCCCAGTTTTCTGCTAAGGTAAATGTTTGTCTTCCAGGGTTCCATCAAAGCACATCAGCCTGACGGGCATCTTAATTCACAGTCGGTTCCTTTCCTTACGGTCTGACACTCGATTCTGTTTCGTCTTTCTGGGACATCGATGGAACTGGATGTTTATTTTGACAATGAGCCTTAATCAAAGATTTCAGGCCTTAACTTTAAGATTGTGACAAAAAGAGCTGCTCTGTAATCACAGCGCCGGGGAGGATGTGTCAGTCAGAGAAACGGTATTAAAAGAGCAAAACTTTTTCACACTGCTGCTGGAAATCAGCAGACAAAACAGGACAGATTTAGCAGCGTCAGTAGTTGTATTAGACGACCACTTTGTTGGTAGGAATGTTTTCTGAACAGAAAATATTACAGCTGCCAACAATGTGTCATCGGAGCAGCGCTGCACTGTGACGGGAACAAAGAGAGGACGCTTTGACATGAAGCTGGAAATAAAAAGCAAAGTGGTCCATAGCTAGCAGACTGTGCAGCACAATAGTCTTGGCCTGTGCATTTACAGCCTCAGTGGGCCTCAGTCTGATTTTATAACATCAGATGAATCAATAATTAAGTAATGAAGTGTTCTGAACCAGCGGTGCCCCCAGCGGACTCCATCCAGAGGTTTCACTGAGTCCCACAGCAAGTGAAAGCAGCATCAGAAGATGTGCCAGCTTTGTGTAGCATCAGCGAGCTGGCTGTGAAGCCGTCCAGCGCTACAGGAAGCACACACACACCTTTCATGTAGCTTTGCTCTAATTTTTGCATCTATTACAAACTGAAATGTCCATTTAAATACAAAGTTGTGATGAAGACAGAGGCTATAAAGGATCAGACTAATGAGATGCAAGAAGTGTGAATGTAATCCAAACTTTGGAGGAGCTTGGTTTGTTGCTGCCGGCTGTTTGTAGAGTCTTTCCAGTGAGGATCCAAGCATCCAAGCTGAATCCAAATCTGAACTTGGTTTTGCTCAATGAGGTCAACATTTTGATTTGATGAAACATGCAGTTTACTCGTATTTACCTTTACAGATGTTTACGCTCATCAAGTTGTGGATCATTTAGCTCATGAAAAGGTTTAGAACATGATGTTTTCCTCTAAAATCCAAGTTCATGTGAGAAATACTAAAATAAATTAATTGCTAACGTCAAAACATGTCATCGATTTAGTGGTAAAATCAATTTTTTAAAATCGAGTTGGCATAAAAACGTGACCTGATACAGAAACGCAGACGTCATGTTTGGATTCAGGGCTGCAAAAATGTCCTAAACCAGTTTTAAAAATCCTAGATACCTTCAAAAAAGTATTGTTTTGTAACCCAGTGTTATAAGTGATCCCTGACATGGAGACAGGATTGAACAGCATATCACTGTTTTTTCAGTCCTGGTTTATAAATTGAAGTTAAATCATCAGTCATGAGCTTCATCACAGCTGGATGTTGTTTTACTGCAGAAGTCTGATCCGTTTATTTTCATGTCACACACATACTAAAACAGAGAACTCCACCTTCACAAACCTTCAGAAAAGCCACTTCTCCATCGTCTACCTGAGACATCATCAGTCAAACTTCAGTTATCTCTGTTTTTGTCATTCGTACTGAGTCAGATCCACTCATCTTCAGTTTGATTTCATCTCAAGCAAACAACAAAAAAATAAGTTTTCTGAAAATCTACAAAAATGCCGTTTTTTGTTTTTGCAAATGAGCTCTTTATGAGGGAGATGTTTCTGCTGAGCTGTTAAACCACAGCAGCAGGAAGCCAAATAACAACAACACTACGTTTTATTCTACCATCAGTGGCTGCAGTAAATGATCACCTCACATTGTTTCCTTTAACCTTAAACTACATGAACAAACACTGCAGTCTGTCTGAAACATGCTCTGCTTGTGTTTCTCCTGCTTTCCTTTTCCTGTTTTGGCTGAAATGTCTCCTGTGTTTTCTCTTTTGTGATTTTTTCCCCCGGTTATATTTTGTCCTCCTTATTTCCCTGCTGGGAGACGAGCTCGTTGTTGGCTCCTTAAGGATTCTCCTCTAAATACCAGTATTACAGAGGCAGCGGCGGTGTCACGCACAGCTTCAGGTGGTGATATATTGAGACGTGGAGATGATCTAGGGGCATGCAGAGAGATGATATTTACCAGTCCAATGTGGCTGGAGGGGATATTTTCTTGTTTACATGAAAAACGATGTGCTGAACTCGCTCCTCTGAGGCCTTCTCTCAAGAGAAAGAAAGATTTAATGGCCATATTTCCGTTGTGACAATGATGAAGTGCGGCGGCCATGCCCTGGGAAAGTAATGAAATTACATGCAAATTAAAATGTTGCTTTGTTATGAATTAGACAGGCTGCCGTTCGATTAATAGATGACCTCAGTCAACTAGTATTTACATTATATTTAGTCTTCAGTTGATTATGTCACAATCTGAGAGACACACAGTTAGTCCTCATCCAAAACAGAAACCTGGATTATAACATGAGAGACATGCTGACATCCTGCTTTAAGGTCGAATAAATTATCTGCATACATTTTAACCCAAAGACCTCTTTGATTTTAATTAACAAGAGGAATGGAATCATAATTGTGTTTATTTTTATGCAATGGCAGCACTCCCTGAATTATTCCCTTTAAATTTCACGGTATTTACTTTAAATTTTCACAAAAAAAAATGTCCATAAATGTCGTTCTAACAGCTGTACGATGGTACCACCGTAGTGCTCGCCAACGTCTTCACTGACTGTGACGTGCCTGTCCAGCTTCCCACTGCGTTGATCATTTAACTGTCTTTAATTACACTTATAGAACAGATACAGCCACACAGGTCAGACATCGAAAGTTGAAGCTGCACTAATCAATGTTTTTATATCAACACTGGATGAAATGACGATGTGAAATGTAAAAGGAGTCACTAATAAACCCGGCTTAGCATCGGCTGTAACGGCTAACAGCTTCACCGTTTTGATTCAGTCTCACAGCTCTCATGAACCCAAACCTGTCTCTACAGAGTTCAGTTCCTCCACAACTGAGCTGCATTTTCATTTAAGTTTTGAAAAAGAAAACATCATTTCCTTTTAAAGATTTTCTGTAGAAAAGGCTTCCAGTTGGAAAGACCCACAAAGACTGAAGGAGAAGGAAGCGCTGGACCCTCGCCTCGGAGGCTTGTGTCCATGTAGGGCCAATGTTCTTAGATTTAAATCTTGTTTTCCACCACTAATCAGACTCTTTCTGCCCTGTGTAACTAAAGGATGCTGGTTTCTTTTTGTTGCATGAAGCCAATCGACTGATCAACACCATGAGCTGCACCGAAGCTGTGCAAACGACTAAATATCAGACAGAAGATGATGATGCAAGCGTGCCGCTCTAACAGTTTCCATTTCTTTCTTCTAGTCATGACTTCATCGGAGAGTTCACCACCAGCTACAGAGAACTATCCAGAGGCCAAAGCCAGTTTAACGTCTACGAGGTAAAATACAGCAAAAAGAAATGTTAAAAAAAAAAGTTGAACAGCTTGGATCTGCAAATAATTAATATGGAATCATCAAAGATTGTCTCCCAAACTTTACTTTTCTGAGCGCGTAGGGAATATCAAAATTTAACAATGTTTTGGGAACTTGGAGCCACATCAATAGTTCCTTGACAGTCTTATATATTATTCATTTAAGTAATATTTCTTGTGTTATGAATTCCTGCTTTCGTCTGAGGACAATATGTTATCGACGTCCACCCACAGGAGCTCAGGAACGTACCGAGAGGCTCAGACATGGTTGTTAAAAACACTCACTTCTTGTTTTCTATCTTGTGGTTAAGGTTCTGAATCCCAAAAAGAAAGGCAAGAAGAAGAAATACGTGAATTCAGGGACGGTAAGACGCGTCTCAGTGTTTGATCAGCAGCCGTCACATGTTTCATGACTCACAGCAGAACAGTAAAGCGACGGTGTTGCTACGAGCCTCCATGTGATCCACCGTTTCTCTTCTTTTGTTGTTGTTGTTTTTTTATTTTCCTTTATTCACCGTTTGGACATCTTCAAGGTGACTCTGCTGTCGTTCAAAGTGGAGTCAGAATGCACGTTTGTGGACTTCATCAGAGGAGGGTAAGTGCTCAGCAGTGTGTTGTTGTCGCCGACTGGGGCTTTAAATTGACTGTAAAAATCAATGCATGCAATAAATAGATACACGACTTATATTCTGAAACTTGGTGTTTAAACTGCATCGTCTGGGGGAAGTCATTAAGGTCCATCTGCAGTCATTAATTATTTATCCCCTAAAAGCTCGTCTCTGCACATTAAATTACACCTTTGTAGAAGTTTTTCTTTCTTTCTTTCTTGGAAATCAGTTCCTTCCTTCAGAAAACTGGCTTCAGGCCGATTTATGGTTTTGCAGAAAAATCTCCAAGTTTATAAAATGAGGTTTCAAACTTGTGAACATGTGCTTTCTGCTCTGAAATGCTGGACTAACAGCTTCCACACCAGCTCAAAAGAACCATATAAATAGGGTTTTTTTATTTCTTTTTTCGCCGTTGTACATTTTATTCAAAAAATAAAGTTAAGTCATAAAACAAAACAATCTGAATTCACAATTCTCAGAAAATTTCTCAAGCTGACTCCTTAAAATTGGGAAACTGAGTCATGATGTCAAAACATTTGATGAGCTGATGTTTATTTTGTCTTTTTTTTGTCTCTATCACACAAAAAGGGGCAAATTCAACATCATGGCATCCTGGAAGCTTCACAGATGGTCCAGTAAATAACAACAACACAAGTTATTGTTCAAGCAGATTATTGCCATAAGAAGTTTTACTGGTTGTGTGAGACGGCATCAACCCTTACAGCAAAGGCAAAATCCAACATGACGTAGCTCCTGTAGGGTTTAGGATCAGGTGAGATGAAGCTGTTGGAGTCCTCACAGGGAGGAGGTCGGGGTGGATGGATGGGAGAACAGCTCATTATCTCTTTTAAACTGACAGTCAGTTGTTGCTGTTTTAAGCATTAAAACTCATTCAAATGTAAAGAAAAAAAAATGTTTGTTAAACTAGATTCCACTTCAGCTAATTGTTGCTGGTATGTTTTTACTAAATTGAGGGTAAAAAGCCTGAAACATGTCAGTGTCATAAGCAAAGGTGTGACAGGTTCTAACATCAGACTTCTGCTGATATTTATTAGTTACATCAAACTTCAAAGATATTAATGGCTGCTGCCTTTTTTGCTTTTATATGTTTTGTGTTTTGTGTGTATTCATGTATTTATTTTGAAAGCATTTCAGAGCCTGGAGAGCATTCTGTAGTTATGGAGGAAGTTCTTGTTTTTGTGTGTTTGAAAAGCATTTCAGCTTTCATGTTGGTAAATAGAAGCTCCAGAAATGATCAGATGGTTAACTGAAGTCGACAGAAATGTGAAAAATATTAATAACTGAACCATTTCAGACACAGAGAGCAGTTGTGAGCGTCTGTAAGTTGATCTGAAAGCTTTTTTTTTATTCTGTTCTGAAATCAGTGGCTGCCTGCAAAGCAAGACACGCGTTCAAAACTCTAACCCATGCCTTCAGTTTGTCTCCCCAAAGCGTGCACACTTTAATGCTGAACATCAGCACAGGACAGTAAACAATGTGAAAGCGCTGCTAGTGGCCGTGTGTTGTTAGATCTCCGGCCTCGTGCTTTATGAATGACAGCAGTGAGCAGTGATGAGTTTCTGAGTCCAGCCTGAACAGCTGTAAACGTGTTGCAGCTCCAACGTCTCCGCTCTGATCATACTGATGTGCTCAATCTCTCACCAGGACGCAACTCAACTTCACCGTGGCCATAGACTTCACAGCATCCAACGGTAAGAAAGCATTTCATCTTCACACGTCTGCTGCTCAGTGAAATGTTTTACCTGTAACTTCTCTTTATTGTCAGCTTTTACTTTTACTTTCTGTTCTCCTCTCTGGGGCTGAGGAAGGAAAGTGCTTTGTCATATTTTAACAACATGCCATTGACGCATAATACGATTAGTTGTTGGTTTTAGCCGAGTGGGATCGTGTGTTGTTCGGTTCCCCACGAGTCATCAGAATAAAGGCACTCAGTTTGCAAAACCTTTGCAGTTTTTAAACATTTGAACGCAGTGTGCACGTCTGTGTCACGTGGCAGTCAATGAAAAGAAGAAGAAATGTGTCCTTTGTCCCAAACTAAGTGTTTTTTTAAAGCACATAATATCAATGGTGACAAATATTTTATTGGTTGTGGCTGAAAGCTGATGCTGTAGCTATCAGCCCCTTAATGCAGATTTTAGTTAGTTTGAAATACTGTAATCGAGTTACCTTCACTGGTAACAGCAAAGTGATGGTAAAGAACAGTAATCGATAATGTATGCAGGACGTACCAGAGATATAATTAAACAAGAAAGTGACTTTTGTCAAAGTAACTGAACCAGAATTAGCTTCAAGGTCATGAAGCTAAAACAGAGAAAGTCCATACATCAGTGTTTTTATTTTAGCAAGCTTGTTAATGAGGTTGTTAACAGCAAAGAACAATCCTACTAATGATGCACAATATTATTATATTTAATACTATATCCATCACATATGCCATTTATACCATCATGTGTGGTTTTATTTTTGATATTTTAAGTACATTTGATAATATTTCACTCACACATGCTGGTCTTTAGCCAATATTGGAGTATTTTAAATGCTTTAATTTCACTAAAAGATCAGAGGACTTCTTACACCATCACTTCAATGCAATGGCTGGTGGACATTAGCTGTCTTTGGAACCCTGTAGCTCCGACATATTCAACAGTAGAGACTTCATTTAAGGTTTAAACAGGTCACAAGGCTTTGAATGGGATTGATTTGAATCTGTGTTTTGATAGCTTTTACTGTTTTTATGTGGTTGCAGATTAAGTTTTTTTGAAAATCTAGAATATTTCATCTCATTGGGTGACATCAAACAGGATTCTAAATTATGACCAGAAAAAAAATTATGAAAAAAGTCAAGTTAAGCTTCTGTCCTTCTTAGAACTTCTGCTGTACATGAACGCTTCTGTTTGTTTTTGTTCATAAATCACTGGTTCTTTTAGTGCTGGAGGTGGTAATTGGCCTCCTGCGCAACTGTCTTCACTCCTGCAATCATCATCACCATCATCACCATCATCATCATAATCATATTAATCACGGCCTAAATAAGTGTACCTTAATTGCATGCCTTGGTAGGTAACCCGTCCCAGCCCACGTCCCTGCACTACATGAGTCCGTACCAGATGAATGCGTACGCCATGGCCCTGAAGGCTGTTGGGGAGATCGTTCAGGACTACGACAGCGACAAACTCTTCCCAGCGTACGGCTTCGGAGCTAAACTTCCCCCAGACGGCAAGATCTCCCACGCCTTCCCACTGGTAAGAGACGCTGATGGAGAGAGAGGCCTGGGTTCAAACCAGAATGACAAGTGCAGAGCTGTGGGTTTGGGGTGTGCAGACCATGCAGTCATTAAGATATTCACTCGTATTTCAACAACTGAGCCAGTCACAGTGACGCACGGCAACATGGGATAAACTAATGGACACACAGGAAACTGTCTTGTGCAGACTCTGGTGCTGGGATGGTTCATAACAACCAACACATCTTATATCTGCAGCAGGTAGAAATGAATGATAAAGATATCGATTAAGCCATTTATGCCACATTATTTTGAGGTATTTCAGTTTTATTTCTTGGGTCCATCACAAAGAGTCACATCATACTGTAATGCCATGATATGAAAGGAGCATTTGCACCATAATGCATTTCAAGGGTACAACAAGAAACCTCTGTTATCCTGAGAACAAGATGAGATCAAGTTTGTTGTCTGTGAGGATTCTCAGTCATCCAGGTCGTGGTTATTCTGGTAGTTTAATCGTAGCAGCTGGATTTCCTTGAGTTTCTTGAAGACGTTCCACCTCTCATCCAAGAGGCTTCATCAAGGGATCCTTAAGGCTCCTTCAGGATCTCAGGATGTGGAACTCCCAACTAGTCAGTCAGAGCTGATGAAGCCTCCTGGATGAAGGTGGAACGTCTTCAAGGAACTCAAGCAGGTCCAGTTTCTACGATTAAACTATGAGAACAAGTTTGTTGTTTGTTCCTACGAGGATACATCTTTGGTGATAAATGATCAAAATGGCAGCAGTTTGAAAACAATAGATCTGATTCCTAGATGTCCATCCTCAGCTGAGAGCTTCAGCTTGTGCCCTTTGAAGGAACCATTCAAATACAACTGCATGGCATTATGGGATATTCTTTTTTGGACTCAGTACTAACACTACTGAAGAGGTGCTTCCTTTTTTGAACTCAGGAGTAACAGAAACTTCAGTTAGTCATGTGTTCCGCTCTACATTTGGCGATATGTTAGAAACAAGTTTGTCAAGTTGATTTTTTAGAAGGTTTTTTTTTTTTTTTGTGGCTGACATGTGTTAGCTCGGAGTAAATTACTGCTGGGATGTGAAATGTGTCCATCTGTCAGATGGTCTTGCTGGCTGCTGATGGATAGCCAGCTTCCATTCTGGACTATTTTCAAGACTGACTTGGGCCAAAAACCACTCCGTCTACGGGATGAGTTGTTGGGGCGTAAACCATGTGGGTGTAAATACCCCAAACAGGGAGTCCTCCAGGTCCAGTCAAACATATGGATCTACCACTTGATGCTTTCCTCTGCTCCCTTTGCCCGTCTTTCTCTAAATATTGCTGTGATCATTAATCTCAGAAAACACCAAACACTTTGCTGGTCATTGGCAGATTTAATATGTAGACACAGGACATCTCTGCAAACGGGAACAAACGTAACTCCTCTTTCCTCCAAAGAAGAAGAACAATGACAACTTATTTATAGATTGACAGTGAACACAAACTCTTTTCCTACTGGCTCATTGTAAATAGGTTGTAAGTTAAAACCTTATCGTGTGGTTTTCCACACCGTGTTAAAGTCCTACAATCTTTAGACAGAACCTCTTCCTATAGACGAGACTAAAGCATCTCTCTAAAAGGACCTGTAGCCTCAGTAACATTCGACAAAGTTGACCAAGGAGCATCTTCAGACTGAAACTTCAAAACTGACCGAACCTGAGAACTTATGTGTCCCTTAATGTGAGGCACATCTCCATTATTAGAAGCAACAATCAACCTGTGATTTCACCTTCACACTCTTTTCACTGTTGCTGTCAGATAAAGGTGTCATGGCCACCTTAAAAAGACACAAACTACAACCAACTGATGCTGATTCACTACAAAGAAGCTCCAGTCAGTTAGAATGAGGTGCAGAAATGACCTGATGTGCAGAAGGAGACCCAACATGACTGCAGCTATATGTTTATCTGCTGAAACGTTTGCCTTTAAGCCATCACATTTACATGTTTCTGTGGTCTGGAGTCATTCTACTGTTTCTTCAAGGACACAAGGAGGTTATTTCACAAAGCTATGACTCATGTGTGATTAGTAATCATTCAACTTAACATCAATTAACATTCTAATTAGACAGATGCTGCATCTGTCGACGCTAAATTAGCCCTTACAATGTCCTGGATAACACACACCAGCTCAACCAGGGACAGCTTAAGTCAATAAACATAAAAGTTGTGTAATCCCAGAAGCTGTAGGCATTGTGGAGTCATCTTGTGAAGTAGCTGACTGAGGCAGAGAAAAGGAACAAAAGGTGGGAGAAGAAAACACTGAATCACGCCGAGAGAAAAGAAGTTCATGTGTTTGATGGTCGGGGAGTGATGGACAAAGAATAGAGAGCAGGCAGCATTTGGAGGAAGCTCTACTTCGCTCAGTGCTGTCAGCCAATGGGATGGCAACAATAGCAATTAGCGAAGCGGCAGAACGAGAAAATAATGACTTATCCTTGGATTCCAGACGACTGTCTCCTTGGACGGTTGCTTTAGAAGAAGCGATGAGAAAAGTGGGTGGGAGATAAACATGAAAGAGGCGAGTCGTATATTTGGTGCTGTTCCAAGGCTGCAAGAGAAAATTAGCAGGAGTTTGTTTAAGAAGATGATAATATGTCCAGATCGTTTGTCTTTGGGTCTAAATATCTCGATGACACGTCTCAGGTCTTCATTAGTGGACGCGAGAAATTTCTTACAAAAGTTTCTCTGACCTGAAACTGTCATTTCCAGTCAGGTTTATTAAATCCCATGATCCTCCAGTCAGGAGTCAGCGTTGGACGACTGTCAGCACCTCGCGAGTCGAGATTCATCAATTTGCATAACTTTTTTTCTCATTTCCAAGCAGCAACTCAATCATCTTTCCCAATTAGAGTTCACCTCAGCGTGACAAATCCCAGAGCTGCGTCATGCTAAGGCAACTCTAATTAGGAATCTATTGTTTGGGAGCTGCTGCAAGCACAATCTGGAGTTCATCAAATGTAAAGTTTTACTGTTTGGTTTCATAATTTATGGCTCGTGTTGGGCGGATCCTGAGTGTAGTGAGATAGCAGTCACAAGCAGCAGCACAAAGAGTCTTTATTTACTACAAGAATGAGAAAATACAAACCAGGGATGCCCAGAAGGAAGACGCTGGCAGAGACGCTGAGAGAGAGATTTCCCATATAGAATATTCTTATTGTTCACAAAGCCCCTTTAATTAGATGCGTCTCTGGTTTATGTAAAGGTCAGAATAATTAATTAACCAGCAGCAAGTGTATGTATTAACTTCTAAAGAACATATGCAATTTTAAACAGCTCACACTCGCAATAAATGAATATGAGCGTACCTTGAAGGGCCTCCACTTCACAAGGACACCAGATCAAATATTTGTCTTTCATGAGTGGTGTTTGACACCGATCAGCTCTGTGCTGCTACCACACTGCTTTTCTCTGTTTAATTAACGAACACTAATCTCCTGAATCTGTTTTTGATACTTTACAGAAACCTGTATTACTACACAAAAACTCCCGTCTCAGAGGAAATAATTAAAAGCCATCGTGGAGAATTAAGAGCCTCAGAGTGTTTGTGTGAACTTGGCTTTGAAAAGAGGAGATGATTAGCCACCAGAAGACATGTTGGCGTTTTAGTGATGTTTCACCATCAGTTGGTGTCTTCTGGATGTGGCCACGTACAGTCTAAGTGGTTTCAGTGGATGGAGGCGTCCGTGTTGATATATCGACTGAATGGTTTTCTACTTTCTAAACTATGCAAATAGATCCAACCTTTACCACAACAGAGCCACCAAGGGCCTCCTCTGTGTCTCTATATCACTAATTATTTGTACGTTTTGAGCATGAACTGCCTCCACAGTGGAAATTAACCCAACGTTGCATATTTAAACATGACAACATGTGCAGTAAAAACCTAATAAATGAGCAGGAGCTGCTCATGTGGACAGTGCTGCGATAAACTCCAGGGACAGAGTTATTTATATCATAGAAAAACATTATTACTGCTTCATTATAAAATGCATAATGGATGATTTTTTGCATACTAAGCAAAACATCTATATATATATGTTGTATGTCAAGTTCAGAATGTAAATCTAATCTCTTAAATCCTCCTGAACAGGTGACATGACACTATGACTAGTTTCTTCTCTTATCAAATCAAATCAGGTTTATTGTCATTCTGCTGTAGTTCAGTCAAGATGAGA